>NC_080793.1:50781160-51081160 GCF_028018385.1 Neofelis nebulosa
CTGCTCATACTTCTCTCTCTCTCTCTCTCTCTCTCTCTCTCTCTCTCTCTCTCTCTCTCTCTCAAAAATGAATAAACAAACTTAAAAAAAAAATTAGCCAGGAGAATGGTGAAATGAGAATCCATGTAAGTCCCTGAGGGTGAGATACGGATAATTATTTTCTTAGTGTCCTTTTTCTCTTTATTGTTTTCAGATCTCTTACAGCAGCGTTTAGCAAACTTCTATAAAGGGTGAGAGAGTAAATATTTTAGGTGTTGCAGGTCACAAGGTCTCCGCAGCTACTCAAGTCCACCACTGTGGACAGTAAGTGATTGGGCACGGCTGTATGCCAACAAAACTTGATTTGCAAAAACAGGCAGTGGACCCATTTGGCTCACAGCTTGTCAACCCCTGTTCTACAAGGCAAATGGGTAAGACTTTTACAAGAAAACCAGGGACCACTTACAAACCATAAATCTCCCTAGTTTAAAAGAAAAAAAAAATCTGCATCTAGCACACAAAACTAAGTCTTAAGAAAAAATTCTAATCGTGTCTTTATTTCCTGGCAAGTCACGGTCTAGCATGCATTGGAATTTTGTGTTGACAAGTCTTTGACCTGACAAATGTTAGAAAAATGCCATCCTCACTCCCTTCAGTGGAGGTGCTTTCAGTAGAAAGTGCCAGAAGTGGCGACGTGATCCCGGACGCGTTCCTCCTTCTCTCCCTGGGACTCCATTTCCTTATCTATAAAATGAAAAGCCTGGACTAGATGATCCCTAAGGCCTCATCCATGACTGAAATTTAAGAGCACATGATCTTCCTGAAGTTTCTTTTATTCCTCATTAGCACAATTTACTTTGGCCGCGAGCCCTGGAACAGGTCGCAGTTGGGAAACTAATTTGAATGAAATTCCATTATAAAGAAATCAAAGTGCATTGAGACCTCCAAAATACAAATTTATCTCTTAGAGAGGAAAACCATTTATCATCAAGGCACAGGAAATCATTGATGGGGCGGCCAACTTTCTGACTGGAATGGACAGGAATTGTAGCCCTGAACTTCAACCAGAGAAAAAAAAAATACATGTGTGGGAAAGGGTCCAGGCAGCAAGTTCTCAGGAGAAGCCTGTTTTCCTCCTGGCCTTGGCTGGCAGCCTTTGCTACTGGATGAAAGGCTACCTGCTCCACTCTGAGGACCACAGCCCGCAGCTCCCCTCCCCCCATCACACACCCACAGTAACTCTTATGGACGCACAATAACTCTTTCACTGGGTTTTGAGATTCTATGAACCACACCAAGGCCGTTCAGCCTTTTTAGATTGGAAAAACCATAAACAAAAAAAACACCATTCCTAAATTGTATCACTTCTCTAGATCAATGGCTGAGGGGTGGGTTAGTGAGGGCGATGGCGATTTAAGCACAGGTGTTCCAGCTAACAGATGCGTGTCACTTTTTCTCCTTCCATCTCGTAATAGCCTTGGGACCTTTGACAAGTCACGAAACGCTCTAAGCCCCAAGTTTCTCTACCCCGTGGGGTTCCCGTAAGCATTAAGGCACTTCACACAGTGCCTGATGCACGGTATGTGCTGATCAAATCCACTGTTACTGTTACCATTACCATCATGTGAGAACAAGTGAGACTTTAAATAATGTTACTGTGAATCAGATCTACTCTCGGGGAAAATCTGGGCTGCTGTTGCTCTGTAGAGGTCTGCCAAACAGTTCAAAGGCAGCAAGCCTGACGAAACTTGCTTTCTTCAAGGAGAACATAGGCGGACTACCTCCCAGGTCGGTCCAGAGGGTGTGAGGGAATGCACTTCAAGAAGGTGGCTTAGCCAACAAAACAACCTATGAACATACAAATCTGTAACCAGCAGAAGTCAACAGAAGTCACAGGGACAGTCCCGCTGACCCCAGAGTCAGGGTCCTGGGTACCAGAGAGCTGGGTGCCCAGAGGTCCTGGGTACCAGAGAGCTGGGAATGTCCAGGAGGGACGGGGTCTGACAGGGTGTTACCTTATCAGTGACACCAGGCAACTCCTACTGTGGTCTCTGGTCCTGTTCTCAACTTTCCAGCCCATTGTGGGCTCAAAGTGGAGCACCAGGTCAGGGAACCCTTACCACCCCTTCTTCTTCAATTCTCCCAATCAAACCCTGGTAGCCCAACACCATCAATATAATATTATAATAAAGCTGCTACTGTTATCATTAGCCACCCATTAGAGCAGTGGTTTTCAACCATATCAGACCCTGTGCCCCTTTTTTATAGTAAAAACTTGGTAATGCCTCCCCGCCGTTTTAAAAAAAAAAAAAAAAAGTTTATTTTTGAGAGAGGGCGAGAGCAAGAAAGAGAGAGAGTGAGTGAGTGTGAGCAGGGGGAGGGATAGAGAGGGGGAGAGAGAGAATCCAAAGCAGGCTCACACTGTCAGCATAGAGCCTGACGTGAGGCTCAAACCCTTGAACTATGAGATCATGACCTGAGCTGAAGTTGGATGCTTAACTGACTGAGCCACCCAGGCGCCCCTAGCCCTTTTTCCAAAGTAAAATTGATTTTATGGATGATTAAACTCCATCACCGTAACCACCGAAAATATATCCACAGATTTCCCAGATGTCTCTTAAGGGATGGAAATGTCCCGGTTAAGATCTACTGCTCTAAACTACCCTGTAGGACTAAAACATGATCTATTTAGAACAACCAGACCATGATATTCATAGGACTACAGCAGTGGGTCCTGGAAGGTCTGCCCATGTCGTTTTATAAGTAAGGAACTGATAAGACCCAGAGAGTCTAAGCCCCTGGCCACAAGTTACCCAGCTAGAGCAGGATGGCCAGACCCCAGTCTGCACCCATGCAAATCAAAAACTGAATTGGATTATAAGGTGAGAGTTGTCCCTAGATCATGTGGAGGCAAAATGGTAAAAAAAAAAAAAAAAAAAAAAATCACAGGAGGATAAATCTTTAAGAAATGGAAACAATTAGCCTATAATAGTTCTTTGTTCTTGGGAGTTTATTTTCTCAAAACAAAAATGTTTAAAAATTATTAATAACCGGGGTGCCTGGGTGGCTCAGTCGATTAAGCATCCGACTTTGGCTCAGGTCATTATCTCACAGTTCTTGAGTTCGAGCCCCATGTTGGGCTCTGTGCTGACAGCTCAAAGCCTGGAGCCTGCTTCAGATTCTGTGTCCCCCACTCTCTCTGCTTCTCTCTCTCTCTCTCTCTCTCTCTCTCTCTCTCAAAAGTAAGGGGCACCTGGGTGGCTCAGTCAGTTAAGCATCCGACTTCAGCTCAGGTCATGATCTCATGGTTTGTGAGTTCGAGCTCCGCATCGGGCTCTGTGCTGACAGCTCAGAGCCTGGAGCCTGCTTCAGATTCTGTGTCTCCCTCTCTCTCTCTCTGCCCCTCCCCTGCTCACACGCTGCCTCTCTCTCAAAAAAATACATAAATAAATAAATAAATAAATAAATAAATAAACAAACAAACATATAAACATAAAAAAAATGTAAAGATAAATAAAATTTTTTTCAATGTTTTTATTAATAACCATCAACAGCTGAGCGTATGAGGACTCTTAGGACATTCGAGGCAAGATAAAAGAAAGCTTTTTTTTTTTTTTACCTGCCAACTATTCCTGTTTATATCATAAACGTTAATTTCCCTGCTGTTCTAGACCTTACCTTCAAAATACTTACCAATGTTAGACATTCGTAATAACTGCTAGCATTTACTGAGATCTTATTCTGTACAAGACACTGTAGTGTATATTTTACAAGATTTTCCCATATATTTCCAACCCCATGAGGTAGGTACTCTTCTTATCTCCACTTTACAGATGAGCAAACTGAGGTACCAGGGCTTTAAAAACAAAACCTACTACCCAAAACCATGCCTGTCTGATACAATCCCTTAGCCACCACACTCTGCTCTCCTTTCTCCAGAGATCTCAGGCTGGAACTACTTTTAATGTGTTAACCACTCCTGCAAAGTCGAGATCACAAACAGACGTCAACTGGTAAATTTCGACAGCGAAGCCACACGATCCCTGGTTTTGATGTGAAGTCCTTGGTCTGGCCCACCACTTGGGCACAGAGCTGCACCTGTCCCCATGTCACAGGCAGTGAGGCTCACAAAAAGGGGTCTGGTCGTCTTGCTCTGCCTGTCACTGGCAAGTTGAAGGTGGACGAATAGACCTGAACTCCTTATTTATAACGTGTTATTCTCCCCTAACACCATCCCTCTTCTGTGTTCATTCACATCTTCAATTCCCACTTTCTCCTTCAATGTACGTGTGTATCTCAGAAATGCTCGGCAGAAATCTCCACGTGCCATTGGTAGTAATGAAAGCTAACTCTGTATGCTCACCATGTGTGCTCTGCAGGATCCCCTCACAAGATGATTATGTCCCTAGTTTGACAAGTGAAGAAACAGGTGCCTGGGTGGCTCAGTTGGTTAAGCTTCTGACTTCGGTTCGGGTCGTGACCTCACAGTTCGTGGGTTCGGGCCCTGCATCAGGCTGTCTGCTCTCAGCACAGAGCCTGCTTCAGATCCTCTGCCTCCCTCTCTCTGCCCCTGCCCTGCTCGTGCGCACTCCCTCTTTCTCAAATAAATAAACTTAAAAAAGAGGAAATAGAAAGCTAAAGAATCAAGACAAGTCACACTGTTTGTAGGCAGAAAAGCTAGGATTCAAACCCAGGGTGCTCCCAAAGCCAGGGACATAAACATCTGGGATGCTCAGGGCCCCCAAGGACTCTCCCCAAGCTAAAAACAGTGGGGTCACATCTTCCCAGAGAAAAGGTGCAGGGTGTTGGCGATGAAAAAGGTCCTACGTGGTACTGACTTCTCTGCCCCATGATATGGGCTTTGTTGTTAAAAGTTGATAAGCTTCTAGAAATACATCCGTTTTCCTCTCTCCTGCTCATAACATTTCCCCACTTCTCCCTTCAAGAAAGAGAAAGTTTTTCTTTTTCACATCATGAACACATTAAAAACTGTCGCTTGGAGGAGCGCCTGGGTGGCTCAGTCAGTTAATGGTCCAGCTCAGGTCATGAGTTCGAGCCCCACATCTGGCTCTGTGCTGACAGCTCAGAGCCTGGTACCTGCTTCCGATTCTGTGTCTCCCTCTCTCTCTGCCCCTCTGCTGCTCACGCTCTGTCTCTCTCTCTCCCTCAAAAATAAAGATTAAAAAAAATTTTTTGTAAATAAATAAATAAAAATAAAAATAGTTGCTTGGAATTCCAAGTGGCACCTCCGGAGGGCCATGAACAAACAAAACCATTCTTCTCATGCTCGCAGCTTCTCCCTCAGATCCCAGGACTTGAAAGCTCAGATCTGAGAACCAAGAGGCCCCTCAGCACTCAACCTCCCACACCCCAAGCTCAGGGCAAGGATGGAGGTGAGCGGTGGGCACCTTCGACACCACAGGAGAGGCCAAAAGTAAATGATGTTTCTCAGCCAGAGTCAGGAAGCCCCTTCTCCACCTCCCAGGGCTTTCTAGGTGCTCCCTTTCCAGTCCCGTAACCGAAGGGGAACACGCACAAGACTGGAAACCAGAGACCGCCCAAACCAACCTGCTACACGTGAAAGCCTCCCTCCCCCACTGAGGAGAAAGCCTCAGCCAAGGAGACCATATTTCTCCCAAGACCTGGAATGCCCTTCTTATCACTTCTAGTAAGCAGCTGGCTCACTCCCTTGTGGTTTTGTGATCCAGGAACCTTGAGGATACCTGAGCTGCTCGATGATACTCAAAATACTATTTAATTCAAATCCTTCTTGTACAATGAAGACTGTACAGCTAGTTCGCTTGAAGTAGGTCTTCTCCCTATCTCATTTTAAAATACATTTTTAGTGTTAAAAATTAACATGCACTCTTGAAAAACAAAAACTATACAGCAGTATAGATCAAAAGCAAACGTGAAGGTTCTCCCCTCCCCACCCCATTCCTAAGAGTAGCCAATGGTGGGGCACCTGGGTGGCTCAGTCGGTTAAGCAACTGACTTGGGCTCAGGTCATGATCTCATGGTTCGAGCCCCGAGTCGGGCTCTGTGCCGACAGCTTGGAGCCTGGAGCCTGCTTCGGATTCTGTGTCTCCCTCTCTTCTGCCCCTCCCCCACTCACACTCGGTCTCTCTCTCTCTCTCTCTCTCTCTCTCTCTCTCAAAGATTGATAAATATTAAAAAAAATAAAAATAAAAAAAATAAGAATAGCCAATGGTATCGGTGCCTGTCTTCCTCCTCCAGGCATTTCTGTGCATATACAAAAAGATATACTCAAAAAAAGATCAGTTCATTCATTCTCAAACTAGGATACCATGTGCTTTTTGCAGTCAGAGTGTTTTATGGACACTCCTCCACCTCCATCCATAGAAGAGAGCCTCATCTTTAACACCTATAAAATTCCTATTCCTGGTCACCTATAAAACCGTAAGGAATTCTTTTATTTTCCCAGTAGAGCTCTTCCCTGGGTATACACAGCTTGCTTAATTATATCCATGTTTTTAGACTACATCTATATATAGTGACAAAACAGTGTCCTACAGAGAAATATATGTGGGTAGTATATTCTAGGAACCCTTCTCATCGTTATGAGGTTGGCTCTCTTCTGTTCCTTCAGATATTAACAAACCTCATACAGCTCCTCAGAAAGGCTTTCCCTGACCAAACTCTAAATTGGCACCCCATGTCACCACTACCCCTTACCAGCTTTACTTTTTATCATGGCACTTACCATAACATTGTATTGTTTGTTTGTTCATTGGTTTGTACCCTCCTCAACTTCAGTATAAACTCACTGAAGGCAGAGACTACTGTTTTGTTTACTGCCAAAGCCCAGTGCCTAGAAAATTACATAGTTAAGTGTTCAAAAAAATACTTACTGAATAACCATATAAGCATCATAATAGATATGAAAATGCATCTTTTGGGGCGCCTGGGTGGCTCAGTCAGTTAAGCGTCCGACTCTTGATTTCAGCCCAGGTCCTAATCTCACAGTTCGTGAGTTCGAACGGAGCCTGCTTGGGATCCTCTCTTTTCCCTCTCTCTCTGCCCCTCCCCTGTTCATTTTTTTTTTCTTTCTCTCTCTCAAAATAAAAATGAACACTAAAGGTTTTTTAATGAATAAAATGCATCCACTCTTGAAATTCTGAATTTCCAGCTTAAAGGTGTGTGTGTGTGCATGCGTGTAGATCTCAGCAGAAGTATAAACCAATACCGTTTGACAACTACAGAATCTATAACTGCAGGAACTAATTCCTTAGTGGAGTTCTACTGTAAACTTAGCAAATGGTAGAACTCGACTGGACTCGAGGAAATGTTCTAGCAGCAAACCAAAGGTCTTCGAACTACCATTCCATAATTTCTCCCCCACTGAAAATCTTTCCACTTTTGTTCATATCCTATAAGGGAGACATTTGACTTTTTTCCCCATTAGCATATAAATTCTTCAAGTATACTAAAATTTCTTCTTTAACCAGTTTGTTTATGGTCTGACACGATAAACAATCAGTGGATATTAAACAAGTATATGATAAGCTCATCACAAAGTTAGGCTACATCGTGTGCTGTTTTTCTTGATACGTACGTGGATATATTGGGTACTGCACCTAGCAGTGAGTGCAAAAATGTTTAGCACGAGCTTACCTGTCATTCCGAAAGATCTTTGGTAGATACCTTCTGGGGAACCACATGGCCAGAGCACACATCAGAACCCAAAGGATTGCAAGTTCATCAAGCATCTGACCCAAGAAACTTAGGGTTGCATGGAAGTAGACAGATCCAATTCCTAGAATCAAATACAACCAATCACAAAGGTCACCACAGAAGAACAGACTCACAAATTCAATACACTGCTGAAGGACCGCCCTTTCAACCAACCACTGTCCCAGTCACCAGATCACGTTCGCACCGAAAGCAGAAGCTAAAGGCAGAAACCCCTACCACCTAGGCATGCACGCTCGAAGCCCTAGAGAGCGGATTTCAAGCAGGACCCAATGTCAGCACATCAGAACTTTAATAATCCCACAGTTAGACACACTCTGTCCTCATCCACCGAGGCTTCATGGGAACAGGCAGTAAACAAGCTAACATTCTCTCACCGTTAAGTATTCCCAACCTGCCTGTGGAAGGAAATGGAAATTGCACAAGTGTTTCCCAGAACAATGAAGGCTCCAAACATCTAGAATTTTCTTTTTTTAAATCTTGATCCGTTACACTGAAGTCTCATCAGAGTTCAATCATTTCATGTGATTGTCTTTAGAAGTTGTCAGAAAATGGCACTGGCACAGCACCGGTAGCCATTACATAAATAAACCTTCGAAGGCAATTAAGTGATAATTACAGTCAACCTTGTTATCAAGGCCGTATTCAAAAGAGCCCTCCTTCTGGCGTCAAGCAAGCAAAATAAAAGTTGGCTGAGACGTCAGAGTGACTTTGGTTTACAAAACATAATGTTCAAACAGGACAGGAAGTGTGCAGAATTCCATTTCCTCCCTTTCAGCCCATGCTTGAAAATGAATCCACTTACCCACTACCACTAAGAGAGTCCATATTAGGTAGATGCCACTGTTGAAGCATGTTGCATACTGACGAAACAAGCACATGCAGATGGGCGGTAAGACGAAAAATAAGACATTGCTGATCTGGTGGGGGGGATATAAAATGAAAAGAGAAATATTAAGTCAAAGGGCAAAAAATAAAGCTGTGTGTTCCAAATATGCTCTTTGCAAACTGGGAGGAATGTGGCCATACCTCTTGTCTAAGCTCTTACGTTTTTTGTTTTTTTGTGTGTTATTTTTTAACTGCAGATACAGGGAAATTTAAGACTTCTTTCATGGGGACTCCTTCCCATCTCTTTGATTACGGGAGCAGCTTCAAACCTTAGGTAAAGATCAAATTTTCAGGTTCTAGTGTGGATTGAAGCCTCTTTTCTCTCCAGGGGGTATTTGCTTTTAAAAATATATATAGGTTATCTAATGTAATATACTCAAAATAGTACATTTCAACACATAATCACTATTAAAATATCACTAATGAGCTATTTTACATTCTTTTGTTCACATAAGGCTTTGAAGTCCAGTATGAATGTCATCCTTCCAGCAACCTCCATCTGGCCCAGCCGTATTACATGTGCTCAGCAACAAGTGGCTAGTGACTATCATGCTGGCTGGCTCACCTGAAATTTTTTTTTTAACTTATTTGTAATCTTTTTTTGGGGGGGCGGTGTGGTCATAGCCAGTTCTTTTATCCCACATTTTTTTTAATTGAGGTAAAATTCACGGGGCGCCTGGGTGGCTCAGTCGGTTGGGCGGCCGACTTCGGCTTGGGTCACGATCTCGCGGTCCGTGAGTTCGAGCCCCGCGTCAGGCTCTGTGCTGACAGCTCAGAGCCTGGAGCCTGTTTCGGATTCTGTGTCTCCCTCTCTCTCTGCCCCTCCCCTGTTCATGCTCTGTCTCTCTCTGTCTCAAAAATAGATAAACGTTAAAAAAAAAAAATTAATTGAGGTAAAATTCAGACAGCATAAAATTAACTATTTTAAAGTGTACAATTCTTGAAGCGCCTGGGTGGCTCAGTTGGTTAAGTGTCCAACTTCGGCTCAGGTCATGATCTCACAGTTCGTGAGTTCAAGCCCCACATCGGGTTCTGTGCTGACAACTCAGAGCCTGGAGCCTGCTTCGGATTCTGTGTCTCCCTCTCTCTCTGCCCCTCCCCACTCATGCTCTGTCTCTGTCTTAAAAATAAATCAAACATTTAAAAAAAATTAAAAAAATAAAGTGTACAATTCAGTGTCCTTAAATACCCTCATAATATACAACCATCTATCTAGTTCTAAAACATTTTCATCACCCCAAAAAGAAATCCTATACCCAGTATGCAGGCACCTTCTACTCCCTCCTTCCTGCCCCAGGCTCGGGCAACCACTAATCTTTCTGTGTCTACGGATCTACCTATTCTGGATATTTCATAAAGGTGGAATTATATAATATATGACCCTTGTGTCTGGCTTCTTTTGCTTAGCATAATGTGTTTGAGGTTCATCATGTTGTAGCACGTATAAGTAACTCCTTTTTTTGTGGCTGAATAATACTCCATCATCTGAATACCCCATTTGTTTATCCTTTACTCATTAATGAGTTGTTATGAATGGTGCTGCTACGAACATCCATATACAAGTTGTTGACTACTCATTGTCTTCTGGGCATATGCCCAAGTTGGCATCACCGGATCCAATGGTAATACCATATTTGACTGATTGAGGAACCACCACACGGTGGCCCACAGTGGCTATACCATGTTATGTTCCCACCAGCAACGTACCAGGGCTCTAATTCCTCCACCACTTTGCCAACACTTGTTATTTTCTGGTTGTTTTTGTTTTCAAATAGGGCCATCCTAGAAGGTACCAAGTGGTAGGGACACGCAGCTTTTTAAGTTTCACTTCTAATCATGACTCATAAGTGACTGCAGGCACAGGAAGTATGCAGAACGTGAAGACCACAGCTAAGTCTAAAAGAGCAACACCAATGGGGAGGGGTGGGAGGATTACACACACACACACACACACACACACACACACACACACAAAAGACTAGAAAAAAACTTTCAGAGATAGGAGGATGGGGCAGATAAAGTCCAGAAAGTCAAGCGCCTGGCATCCTTCAGAAGACCAGTCACCCATGTTGAACAGTACAGAGGAGGCCACAGGGGAACCAAGAGGATGGGTGTCTGAAGTGAACTGAAGGAACCAGGGTAGAAAGGCTTTACCAGACCCAGGAAATTGCACTGGTGCACAACGAATCAAAACGCATCAGCAAACCCCAGGACTTGAGGTGTGTAGGTAAGGACTGGCAATGTCAGTGGCCTATGCAGGTCCCTGTCACCATCTGGGAGCAAGAGCGGTTAGAAGTGACACCGCTTCTAGAAAGGGAGAAAGGCCGGGTAGGAGGGAAATAAAGTAAGTAAAGAGAGGAGAACCAGATCCTGCGTCAGCAGCGGGATGGGAGCAGGGCTGGCGCCTGTGGTTAAAATCTAAAACTGAAATCCCCCGCGGGGCTGCACCATTCTGGAGAAGAGGGTACTTTTTTCCTGGTGAGTCTGCTCCAGTGGGGATCTTCTCCATCCCACATGGGAAGCCCCTGAGCTACCTGTGACCCTGAGCAAGACTATGAATAAATGGTCTCAGATGTCCCAGCTGGCATACAGTCTCCAGTCTTAGAAACACGGCCAACTCTCCTTCACCAAGCAGGTAAGGAGGAATAGTGTACCGTCTACGTACATTATCCCACAGCAAGCTGTTCACTGTCATGACCACAGCCTTCAACATTCCAAGGAATCGTTGAAAGAATGAAAGATCTTTAAGAGTTAAAATAAGAGGGTTTAAGACCACCCCTTGTTTTACAAGGGGCAACACATGAGGGTCCAGAAAGGCTCCCAGGCTGGCCAAGGTCAAAGAGGCAGTCACCCACAGAACAGGGGCCAGCACTGAGCTGTTTCCACTGCCCGGAGCTGATTTTCACTGCCAACCCCTAGTCACACTCTGACCCCCTTGGCTTAACTCCTCAGTGGTTACCTAAAAGCTCTGAGCTGTACCTGAATTGTGCACGTAGGACATGATTTCAATGTGGCTCTCCTTTTGTTAAACACAAAAGGAAGGAAGGGGGTGGGGGAGAAGGAGAAAATGGAATTGCTCTACCATAGGTAACTTAAAACCTGATCTTTCTCCTTTCTTCTACATAAATGTGCTCTCCTGTTTAAAAAAGCTAAAGTCTCCTTGCTGTCCTCCTCCCTAGAGATCACCGTGGACCTCAGATTCACAGCCTTCAGGTCGTTTTCTTTGCATTTATGCGACGACACACACATCGCATATAATAACTTCATCACTCTGCTTCCTTCTCTCGTTCAACAACAGGCCATGCAAACCTTTTCATCTTAGTTCAGATAGACTGACCTCACTTGCTCTACATGCTGCACATGGCAGTGGTTTATTTAGCCATTCCCCAGTGCAAGGAGCTCCAATTTATTAGCCTCTCCTACAATGCTGGCGGATAGAAGACATTTTGCTTTTTACCCCGGGGTAAAAAGTATTATATATATATTTTATATATATATTTTTATATACGTATTATACATTTATTTTATATACATATATATTATATATTTTATATACATATATATTATATATATTTATATATATTTTATATATGTATTATATATCATATTTATTATATATTATATATATTTTATATGTACTATATATTATATATTACATATATTTTATATATAATATATATATTATAATACATATATATATAACTTTTTTTAAGTAAGCTTCACACCCAGCATGGGGCTTGAACTCACAACCCTGAAATCGAGAGCCAGATGCTCTACTCATGGAGCCAGACAGGCACCCCATTTATCCCAATATATCTTTATTGCCTCAAGTCCTTGCAATCTCCGTCTCTTCAGCCAGGTGGAACCATCTACTGCCAACCTACCCCCAACTGGCTCTGTCCATTTACATTCCCACCAGCCATGTGCACATTAATCACTGTTCAATGTATTTACACACTGCTCACAAAGGCATGAAGTCATCTATTATACCTATAGGAAAATCATGGGACTTCAAACATTTTTTTTTTTATTTTTTTAAATGTTTATTTTGAGAGACAGAGTGTGAGCAGGGGAGGGGCAGAGAGAGAGAGAGAGAGAGAGAGAGAGAGAGAGAGAGAATCCGAAGCAGGCTCCAGGCTCTGAGGTGTCATCCCAGAGCCCTATGCAGGGCTTGAACCCACAAACTGCGAGCTCATGACCTGAGCCGAAGTCAGCCACTCAACCGACTGAGCCACCCAGGCACCCCTCAAACATTTTTTTAATGCACATATTAAGGAGTTCAATTTAATTAGGCCCCATCTTAATACACACTCCCAAATAACACACAAATCACATTACTGCCACTTCCCAGCCCAGATCTACCAGTGACTGCTGGCCTTCACCATGCCCCTTAAAGGCCTCCATCTATGAAAAGACAAAGGCAAAATTAGAGGGAGACTCCCCCCAAGACAAAAAGAGGAAGGAACTCCTAAAGAAATAGAGAAAACAAACAAGTCCTGGTTAAAACACACATGCAATGGCCCCATCTCTTCTGAGAAATGAACTTCCCCTTACCATTGTCTGGGTCAATCAAGTTGAAGAATATTTCAGCCAAGGGATATTTTTTAAAGCCTACTGCTTTGGAGAATAGGTTTGCTTAATGTCTGCAGAGCAGATTTTTTTGATTAAAAGGAAACCACAATTTTAAAACGTATTAATTATTTCCTTAGAAATTTCCTCATTCCAAGAATTCCTCCGTAAGTGTCGCACCAAAATAATCTGGAGGAACAGACGGCAATGTCCTCCTGACGCACATGAGTGTGCGCTTTCCCAAGCAGAGGGTAAATGCTGACAAAGCAACAGGCTGAAAGATTTCCTGAGCAGGAGGTTCATAAACAGCTAAGGGGCATTCCCCTCTAAGAGCAGAAGTCTGTGCATCTTAACTATATGCAGATTTCGAACCCTCCATTCTGTTCCCCTCCTGCCACTGGAGGGCCAACTGTCCCAGTCTGCCTGGGGCTGAGGAGGGATCCCGGGGCATGGGGCTTTCAGTTTTAAAATCAGCGAGGCCTAGACAAACCAGGACAAGTTGGTCACCCTACTCAGAAGGCTTCTTGCAAGATTCCCCCACAGTATACCAAGCCCGTGCAGAATATGAATAGTACCCTTGCCAGCTTGGACACATCTCTGGTAGGGCCTTCACCACCCGATGACCGTCTGCAGGTCTGGTCTCTGTGACACGAACACAGTAGTTGCCCAGTAAATAGATCTATAGATGAAAAGATACAGGCCAGGGATTCCTGGGTGTCTCACTTGGTTAAGCATCTGACTTCAGCTCAGGTCATGATTTCATGGTTCGTGAGTTTGAGCCCCGTGAGGGGTCCCGTGCTGACAGCTCAGAGCCTGGGGTGTGCTTCTGATTCTGTGTTTCCTTCTCTCTCTCTCTCTGCCCCTCCCCTTCTTGTGTCTGTCTCTTTCTCTCTCTCAAAAAAAAAAAAAAAAAAAAAAAAAAAAAATTAAAAAAAAAGTGTTAATAATAAAAAAGTAAATAAATAATAAAAAAAAGATACAGGATCTAGGTAATTCTGCCCTACGGTACAGGAGACATGGGCTTTGGCCTATCAGGAGAACTGCTTTCCTTACCTTCATTGTTGGCAGACCTAATTTGGAAAGGTGACCAATCATGAGCTGATCTTGGGCATATATTTTGCTTCAAGACTTTTTCAGCACTAGTTGATTTCCTTCTGACCCCCTGAGTCACTGCCCAGCAATAGAGTCCCCCAAAAGCAAAGCCCAGTGGTTAAAAAGCAGACACTACTTTTCTCTGACCCGGCAAGTCCTAGAGTCTTTCTCTTCAATGTGACTAGAGCCTGAAAACTTAAAACGTAAAAAGGAACTCAAGTCAATAAAACTTGTGTGTGGAAGAAACAGTACAAAATATGCACAAGCAACAAAAGGTTGTGAAAGAGTGTGACATGTTCTTGGAAGGGATATTTGGGCTTGGCTGAAGCCCAGGATGATGACAAGACTTGAGGCAACAGAGATTTGCAGAGCCTGAAGGCAAAATGCTTTGTACACCCAAACATCGTCAGTTGGGAGTATAAACCAGGGTACTGTCTCTGGGGGGCCATTTAGCAATAATGATCAGCCTTTAAGTAAACATTCTCCTTGATGCAGCAATTCCCCACGGAGGATTAGTACTTGGGAAAAGCACATCCAGATGCATCTATGAGGACATTCATTGCATCACTGCTCAAAAACGAGGAGGAAGGCAATAAAACAGAACCTTCCAAACTGTCCATCAAAAAGAGACTGAATGGGTAAATAAACTATGGTCAGTCCAGTAAGTGGAATACTGATTAGACATTGTAAAGAAAAAAAAGAAGTCTATATGAGCCAATATAGGACCAACTCCAAGACCCTATTAAGTGAAGACACCAAGAGGAGTCTGTGTAGTATGATCTCAACTGGGTTAAATAAAAACTTAGATATTGTATGTATACATTATACATACGTAGTTTATATACTCACACAAATACATGTCTTCTGTACAACGACTTAGAAAAGGTCTGAAAAGATATGGAAGAAAGCCTGTTTTTCACTATAACTTGCATACTCTGAACTTTTTTTTTTTTTTTTTTACCATGATCGCTTTTTGTGAAAATTAATAAATGGAAACCTCACTGAAGGGATGCTAGAAGGGGAGGCTGGGAGGGGAAGCCCCTGCCACTCGATGTCAACTACAGACCACTATCAGAAGACCCTTTAACAGAAGACCCTTTAACAGAAATGGATGGTCAGTTACAGGCCCCCATGGGGAAAGATGTACATTGCATTTCCCACAAGAAATCCATGATCCTTGCAACTCAGCCAATGAGAAGCGATCACCTTCAACTCTTGCTTTTCTCTAATTCAAAACAACCCCTCCCAACTTCCTCCTTCTCCATAAGATAACATTCCTCTCCTTTGTTGGACTTGCCTATGGTTTTACTATAGCTTGCTTATCCTGAATTGCAATTCTGTTATTACGAAATAAACCCATTTTTGCGGGTGGTAAAGTAACTTTTATTTTTTAAGGTTAACATTTTATAATGAAGGACAATTATAGCAAAAAACTACTTTCAACACACTCTCTCAAATCAAACATCATGAGTTTTATCCTGTAGGTCAAAAGGTCCCAAGGCAGGAGTTTCAAGTTAAAGAATCAATGAATGATATACCTGTACTGTGCCAGATAAATCAAAGGTAGCTGCAGTGGCATTTGGATCTTCAGGAGAAGTATCCTTGCAGGGTCAAATGGACCAAGTTTTAACGCTAATACTGCCATTTTCTTGACCTCGTCAAGTTGCAAAATCTATCTAGCCCTGGTTTCTTCCTTCCATCAAATGGATCTAATGAGCACCGACTGCTTAGAGTGATTGTACAGTACACGGCAGAGTTTCAACACCTAGCAAACAATTAATGTAGCCGGCAGTAATTGAAGTGGTAATGATGTGCTGCCCCCAAGACCCATTAAGAAGGTTCTGGATCCATCTCCCAGTCCTCTTTGGACTTTATATATTCAATTCCTTAAACTTCTCCTTAAAACGAGGAATGCTTATTTTCTTCTAAAATGGATAGTTAGACCTGCCGCCTTAGTATGAGGATTTAAGAAACTGTTTTATCACCAAGTAATAGTCACGGTCTTCCTCAATATAAGAGAGATAAGCCTGGTTTGTCCTGTGATAACCTTCAGGAGATAACTAGGGCTTGGAAACAGAAAGAAGGAAATGGTTTTTGCTAAATTCTTTGGACCTATACTCAATAAAGTCAGGTGACCAACTACTTCTCTGAGATGTAAAGCTCTCTGCTGGTCTAACACAAATGCGGTTTAGGAGTATCCAGAAAATAAAGTCTGTTAGGTGGACCAGCCAGGCTAATCACCCACGGACACTGCAGCTGAAGATCCAAAGAGCCACCCAGGCGCCAAGACAGTTCATTTCTAAATAAGACTTTGGGGGCACCTGGGTGGTTCAATGGGTTGAGCATCCAACTTCAGCTCAGGTCATGATCTCGCAGTTCAGGAGTTCGAGCCCCACGTTGGGCTCTGTGCTGACAGCTCAGAGCCTGGTGCCTGCTTCGGAATCTTGTGTCTCCCTCTCTGTCTGCCCCTCCCCTGCGCATGTGAGCGCGCGCACGCGCTCTCTCTCTCTCTCTCTCTCTCAAAAATAAACATTTAGAAAAAAAATTTAAGACTTTGGCACTCACTGCCCAGCTCCATTGGGACTAGATTAAAAGTAAAAACAACATAAACTCTCCCCTCATCCAGTGCTCTGGGGCTTTTCAAGGCAAGTGCACAGCCTAGACCAATTTGTGGCCAAGTAGCAAGGCCTGAATCTCAACTGGCCTCAGACTCTACAGAGAATTACCTTGCTGGGTATGTGAGAACTGGTCCCCAAACTGCCATTTGTTCCTTAAGTCTCTGGTGAAATCCTTAGTAGCATTCTCCGCTTACAAATGGAGAAAATGAGTTACCACTATGAAAGCGCCCAGCCACACCCCAGCCCATCCTGTGTGCCCGTCTACACCCGAAAGTATGCTCTGAAAGGAGGTGTACAACAGGTGAGCTGTAGCCACCTCCACTAACTGTCTTTCACAGTATCTACGGACAGCAGAGGGCCACGCTTTCTTGAAGAACTAACCTGGTCATAAATAAGAAGCAGGAGTGTTGATGAGGAAGGGATGGAGGGGAGACTCCGTACAGACTTCTGGATGGTGCCAGAAACCTGAGCATGACTGCTCCCTTCTCTAGAGCTCAGTTTCCTCATCAATGAGTGAAAGGGCTGGGACTAGCCCATCAGAGATCCCTCCAGGCTACTGCCAAGGATGTTCTCCCCGCAAATCTAGGGAGCGATCCTAGAGAACAATCTCAAATTCACAGTGACTCATAAACCAGGAGTTCCTGCTCTGTGGGGTGGGGGGGGGGGGGGGGGAGGGGGGGGCAGCAGGAGAAAGGACCATGCAGCATCTTCTATTTGGTCTGGGAATCCTGAGCCACGCTGCACAGTGAAAAGAAGAGACATCCTTCTAGCTTCAAGCTTTCCCTCGCATAAAGACTTCCAACACCCGGGATACTGCGGGGAGTGGGGCGGGGGTAGTTTCAGCTTGCCCACACACCATCACTCCCAAACTTCCCTCTCATTCCCCAGGCTTAATCACTGGAGAGGGCACAGGCCTGGGGAAGTTGTCTTTGGAGCTCGACTGAGACTGGGAACTAAAGACAAAGAAATAAGAACTAGTAGTCATTAACTTGATTCTGGCCCAAAGTAGCTCGACCTGTGGGGTGGAACCAGTCAGCACGGTAGCAGTGGGCCCTGCCCCTGTGACCTGGTAGGGGACTCCCCCTTTCCCCGGACTGCTAGAGCAGGTATGCAGGGGGAAACCGCACAATGCGACCCAAGTGCGTCACGCCAAAGAAATCCTGGGGGGGAGGAGGGGGCGGGGAAGGGAATTGTCCCGGCAGGTTCACCAGCCCAAGTCATCCTCCTGGGAGAGGGGTTGACAGGGACCACTGGCTTCAGGACTGGTGAGGATCAAACAAGACAATAGAACCATCTGAAGGAAATGACAGGGGGAGGATGAGCCCAGATGTCAGGATAGGGACCAAAGAAGACAGATGGAGAGCTGGAAGGAGCGCAGAGGAGGGGGCGCGGGTCGATTCTGGCCCTGGAGACAGAATGCCCCAGATAAACGCGGAGACCCACGTCCAGATTCCTGGCGCGGCCACAACTAGGGACGTTCCCC
The DNA here is from genome assembly GCF_028018385.1 of Neofelis nebulosa. NCBI lineage: Eukaryota > Metazoa > Chordata > Mammalia > Carnivora > Felidae > Neofelis > Neofelis nebulosa. The sequence goes on from NC_080793.1 coordinate 50,799,503, forward strand.
TCCCTCCAGCCCGCCTGCCAGCCCAGCTCCCACTCCTGCACGCACCGTGTTGTAGAACTCGGCGATGGCAGGCACGATGGTGTAGTTGTCCTCGCACCAGTCCACCTCCGAGCTGCCAGCCCGCAGCTGGTCCCACCAATGCGGGACGCTCATGGCCGCTGTGGGGCATTGGAGCAGCTGCCCCTGCAGCCGAGAAGGGCCCAGAGCTACTGTTGAAAGCCAAATGCAGCGGCCGCGGCTTTATACACACGAGTCAGCGGCCGGATGTGGCGCCTCCCCAACCGGCCTCCTGGTGCTCCGCTCCGCCTGTTGGACGTGACTCGATCGCAGAGACCCCTCCCCCAGCTCCGCCCCCTGGGGAGGGGAGGCGAGGATAGGAGCAGACCACGCCCAGCCTGGGGGGCGGGATGGGTGTCGGAGGAGAGGTAATCCGGAAGCGGGAACCTCGCTCCAGGCAAATTCAGATACCACCCCCCACTTCCTCGCAAATGGCAGGTGCCCAAAGCCTCGGAGGTCAGGCTCATACTTGCCCACGCCTACCTTCCTGGCTCGGACTCACCGGCGCCACCCCTCCTACCCCGGGAGTATCCAGGCCCCCGCATACTCTCGAGGAGTTTGCAGCGCTCTGGCTGCGCCCTGCGTGGGAAGCCCGTGCTAACACCGAAGAAAGAAAAACCCTCGGTCCCCCTGAAGCTAGTTGAGGGTTTGCTTGGCAGGATTCCATGCCATAAGCTGGGGCCGGAAGACTGCGGGCTGGAGTGGCCGACTCCATGACCTTCCCCTGCAGCCTCTGCCGCCCCCTGCGCAGTCGAGCACCTGTGCAATTTCCAGAATGCTCTTGGTCCCCTGAACTCCAGCCTTAGGGTGTTCATCTGGTCTTCAACGAAACATAGGGCGAAACTTTAGTCATACCAACACTCGGAGGATGCACTGTGGCAGGTATGACATCTCCAGGACGTCCAAGGTGCAAGAGGTGATGGTATAGATATATACTTGTTACATGCCACACAGTTTGAGGAGCTTCCATGCATCCTTACTTAGTGTTCCCAGGGAGAATCCTGTGAAGCCGGTTCTATTGACAATGCCATTACAGCTAGTAAGGCAGAGCTAGAAATCACATTCAGGCAGGATGACCTCAGACCTGCTGGTAACTACTTTGCTACCATAGTTTCTAACACCCAGTCTGGTCCCGACAAAAGCCAACTTGTGTGTGTGTGTGTGTGTGTGTGTGTGTGTGTGTGTGTTGCCTCTGGTCCTTGAGTGGTTCTGGGATTCCAGGTCACGACACTGGCAGCGACAGAAGAATCTTCTGGTCAGCAATCCATGGTGCCTGTCACAAGCATCTGCTTGCTTAAACCTTCATGGCACCCCAAAGGCCAGCAGCTCCCCAGGGACTGCCCTCTCTAGGCCTGACTGTGCAGTGGAACCCTGACTGGTTGTGCAACGTCCATCTGCAGCAAAATACCCACACAGCCGTTCGCAGGCCTCCCCGCGTCTCTAGAAACTGCAAGCTCAGCTCCTCTGTCTGTCTCCAGAAAACCCATCTTTCTTCCCCTGGGAACCAAACCACACTTCTCCTACTCCTATTTCTGTCCTAGCTTCTGTCATCCTCCTAGACAGCCCATTCCACTGCCCTGAAACCCACGCACGCTGGTACCTTCTCCTAAGGTCAGAATTACTCGAGCCTTCGGGATACCCAGTGTGAGCTGGCCACTTAAGTAGAAAGGGGGAAATATTTCTCACAGCCACAGAAGAAAACTACATCAGTTAATTTCTCCATGCCTCACGGTGCTATACTGATTGTCCAACAATAGTTTTCCACGTGGAAATCCTTCCCATATTTAAGGTGTAAATGTATCTGTATTAACCGTACTGGTATAAAACACACCATTATTTTTATATGCCAGTGATTCTCAAAGTGTGTTCCCCTTTCAGGGGATCCACAAGGTCAAAACTCCCTGTGAACACTATGACGTCATCTGCCCTTTTGGCTCCCCTCTCACCAGCACACGTAGGAGCTTTTCAGAGGTTAAGTGACGTGTGGTGTCATTATCTCTCTGACAGCTAATGGAAACGTGGGTTCTTCAGTATTAAAAATCTCTTTAAATTTTGAATATGATACACATTGGTAGATATTATCACATTAGGATTTTTTAGAATTTTAGGATCCTCAACATCAAGTACGAAAGGAGTCCTCAAATCAAAACAGTTGAGAGCTGGTGTTAGCCAAAAAAAGGGATGTATCCAATTAAACTCTTTGTAATGCTTTTATCTTTTAGAATTTCTAAATACTTATTCAATGAGAGCTTTTAGAATTAGACCTATATTATTATCCTACATCACTTTTGTGTGTAAAAAGGAAAACAAGCAAAAATAAACTTACGGAGTTCCTGCAATTTCTTCACACTCAGAATCTCTATTCTTTTGCTTAGTCATTTTGCAACTTTGTCATTGGTGTCCTCATGTTGTTAATTACCAGGCAGTGGTGATGCAGCATTTCTTAACTGCACTCTGCCACTGAATCCTTCCAAACCTGGCATATACATTTGGATACCAGCACTTTTTTTTATCTTACCTGAAGGTTGCAAAGGAAAGCTTTCAGACAATAGGCATCATATTTGTCCTTCAGATGGTCCTTAGGTGATTTGTTGACAGAAATATGGAGATTACAGTTGCCAGGTCGTCTCACCAGGATCAACCTCTGAGTTTGTGCATGTTCAGGCAGTGACAACACATCTTGACACCCCACTTGGCCAACAGTGATTATAAAATGCCATCCACTGAAAGATGTATCTAGATTTCAGGATGTTACAATGCAAAACAATGTGACTTTTAGCACCAATGAAATCTAGAATCCACTGGATGTAAATCATTCAAGTCCTGATAAGGAAATGATGAGGAGTTTTCCTCACCCACCTCAGGAAATTTTATTGTCGATGACAATCCTAGTTCAAGATCAAAAGCAACCACTTGGGTTCTAATTACAACTGCACAGAGAGAGAGTGCTAAACAGAAGGCCATTGGTGAGAACATAAGGGACACAAGTGACATTTCTCCAAAGCCACTGCTGTAGGTCTTCATGGTACTGCGTTACAATTTTTCTGACGTTTTCATCAACACTCCCCATTGTTGCCTTTTTTCAATGAATATAACCTTAGTAATTTAACATTAGGACCTATCATGGGGTCATTAATTTTTGAAATTGATTTATATCAATATGCCTTGGCAACTACCTTTAGTAGTTGAATACAAGATTCTGAAATCAGGTGTAAACAGCTTGGGGAGAGGGGTTGGGGATGAACCCTCATGAAGAGTTTGCTTGTGTTGCTTTTAGTCTAAATATGAGTCATATTTAGTCTAAATATGAGTCAGTGATACAGATCCATAAAGAACACGTTTGAGGGAACCACCCCTGCAGGGAAGTCAGGATGCCAGCATCTTCTATTTTTACAGAGTTTATGACTGTGTTTATATGGTGTAAGTAAATATCTGATAATAATATCCAGCTCAACTGGTTCTACAAGTGGAAATTATCAAGTCACAAAGTCTTCCTTGGAAAAAATTATAGGCACCTGTCCCAGTGAAGCACAAAGTGAATGATCCAGAATGAAATTTTCTGTGTTTTCCTGTCTGGTCAGAGCTTTTCATCATGGTCTTGCTTGAGGTCATCGTTCAGGCCAGTTGACGTTCCAAGTGTCGTCCCCAGACCAACAGTATCAGCATCAACTAGGAACTTGTTAGAAATGCAAATTTCTGGGCGCCTGGGTGGTTCAGCCAGTCGAGTGTCCAACTTCAGCTCAGTCCTGATCTCGGGGCTTGTGAGTTTGAGCCCCGCATCGGGCTTGCTGCTGTCAGCGCAGAGTCCACTTTGGATCCTCTGTCCCCCGTCTCTCTCTGCCCCTCCCCGGCTTGTACATACTCTCTCTCAAAAATGAATGAACATTTATTAAAAGAAAACAGAAATGTGAATTTCTAGGTCCATGCCCCAGACCTACTGAAGCAGAAACTCTGGGAGAAGTGTCCAACAAATCTGTGGCTTAGCAATTCTCCAGGAGAGTCCAGCCCATGCTCAAATTTCAGAACCACTATTTTAGCCCATGTGTGGCTGGGCAAAAATTCAGAATGGGCTGTATGCTTTGCTTCCCTGAAAAATCAAATCCCAAGCCAAGACTGTTACTGCCACCAGGAAAAAGAGGAAGAAGACAGGTGCCTGAGAGAGGCAGCCAACCTTTCCCCACACTCATCACCAGGAAACCGGGGACTCAGAGTCTGGTACCCCTCTTCAGTTAAGAGGGAGACAAGAAAAACGAGCGAGGATTTTTTTTTTTCCTTAGATCTAAGGCAAAGTCTCCAGGCTCAGAATTGTGGGAGAAGGCTGCAGGAAGCGGGCCTCACCAGGACAACACGACCACAGCCACTACAGGAATATGGCCCTATTTGCTCTGTCGGGTGGTCTAGTAGTTTGCTGACAGGCCATCAGAGGTCACTTCCTGCTGTTGGCCCTGGGCCTCTCTCCTTTCTCTAATCTACACTGGAAAACCACACGCAGTTTGTTAGGACCGGGCACATAGTAGGAGTCAGTCAGCTGTGATTGCACATCTGAGGCTTTCCCTATGTCCCAAGTGCGTGGAATTGGTTAACTTGTGCTTGGACTGCTGCTTCTCGATAGAGGAGGCATTACTCTGTTGGATAACTAGCTTGCAAGGCTGTAATTTTGAGCCCCTGCTTTGTGCAAGGCCCCATGTTAAGTGCTGGGTAACCTGAAGACAAAAAAGATATTGTTCTCGGCCTCATAGAGCTTAGTCTAGGAGAGGCCCGCAGACCATTAGAATACAACATGATACTTGCAAAGAAGGAGAGGCACACATAGAATGTGGAAGCAAGGGGTGGGGGCCTGAGTCTTCACGGAGAGGCGAGGTAGGCCCAGCAGAGGAGGCGGCCTTGGAAATGAGGTGCGCAAGATGAGTAGGATTATACCAGGAGCAGCCCTGGGGAGAAGCAATCCTTCAGAAGGCCCAGCGTGTGCACGAGGATGGAGGTCTAATTCAGGAAACTTCAAATACTATGTTTCAGCTAGAAAAGTGGCAGAAAGGGAGGCTGAGCCTAGTAGATGGTAGGAGGAGTACACAGAAAGGATCGGTGAGGTCTTTGCATAATCCAGGAGAGAGATGACAGCATGGTTAAAGCATGCATTCATTCATTTACGTGTAATTATTGAAGGCTTATTATGTGCCAAGACACTTTTCTAGGTGCCAAGGATAAAATGGTGAGCAAAACGGGTGTCTGGGTGGCTCAGTCAGTTGAGCGACCTGGCCCTTCGGCTCGGGTCATGATCTCACAGTTTGTGAGTTCGAGCCCACTGTCAGCCTGTCAGTGCAGAACCCGCGCTTCAGATCCTCTGTCCCCCTCTCTCTACCCCTCCCCCACGTGCGCTCACCAAAAAATACTTTTTTCTTTTTTTAAAGGGTGAGCAAAACATGCTGGCTCTGTCCTCATGGAGCTTACAGTCTAGAGAGAAAGTCAGACATTGAATATTGCGTAAACAATTCAACACAAGTGTGCCACAAAATGCAGGTACTATGACAACAGACAGCCGCGGATATGACCTTATCTCAGGGGGTCAGGAAAGGCTTCCCAGAGCAGGCGCATTCTAAGCAAAGTGAGGTTTCAGGCAGGGGGAAAGGGAACTGAAATAAGGGATGCGATTCAGATCTAAAAAAGGCATTGTGTTAGATGGTAGTATTCATTCCAGACATTTGAACACACGTTCCCAACCCACTGCCATGGGACTTGACCTTGTCATTGACTATGACCAGTAGAACGTGTGGGGAATTGATGTGTTTGGGTGACTGCCAGAGGCTTTGAAATCGATTCCTAGGTCTGCCATAAGCCACATGGGGACTGCTTCTGAGCCTGGATCCTGGAATGCAGAAGACACGTAGAGCCCAGCAGAAGTGCTCGGCTAAGACCCCAACTTAGAACAGCAGCAGAAAATAAAACTGTCTTGTCACTGAGATTTGGGGGCATTGTTTCTTATTCCAGCATAACCAAATGAAGCCTGACAAATACAGAAGAATTGATAGTTTACTAATTAGAGGTAGGACGTGAAAGAGGGGGAAAATGGAATAGTCTGGCCTGAGTGATCAGAGGAAGGCCAGGTTACTAACCCGAAAGGGAGAGGGAAAATCCCGATTTAGGCTTGGACTGGTTGAATTAAGAGTGCAGGCTGGACCTCCACGAAGATACATTCTCCCAGCAACCCAAAAGGAAGCTGAAGGACCAAGGGCGGGTCAGGATTAGACAGATGTGCAGACAAGAGGAGGAAAGAGAGTCCTGAAAGCCGTGTGGGTAAATGAGCTCACTGGACTCAGCCGGATGAGGGGGTGGAGGAGAGAGGGAAATGGAGCCTCGGCGGCAACGTTTACAGGGGCCTGAGTGACAGGGAGGTGCCAGTCCCCGAAGCCTTGAGCAGTCTGACAGGGCTAGAGAGGAGCAGGTGTGCCCGGTTAAGAGATGATAAGTGCTGTTGTATCCCTTATGGGGGTGGGGGTGCCAGAACCTTAAACTGGCTCAAAACTCTGGCTCTCACTGTGAATTCGCAGGAGCTGAGTCACCTGGGGATCTTGTAAAAAATAATAATAATAATAAATAAATAAATAAATAAATCAGATTCAGAAGGTCTTGAGTGAAATCCAAGATTCTACATTTCTTTTTAAAATTTTTTTAATGTTTATTTATTTTTGAGAGAGAGAGACACACACAAAATTAGAAGCAGGCTCCAGGCTCTAAGCTGCCAGCACAGAGCCCGATGCGGGGCTCGAACTCACAAACTGCAAGATCGTGACCTGAGCTGAAGTCAGACGCTCAACTGACTGAGCCACCCAGGCGCCCCTAAGATTCTGCATTTCTAACGAACTCCTAAGTTATACAGATACTTGCTGTTGTGTGTTTCAGTAGCGAGGCGGCGGGGAACAGAAGCAATGGTGATATGCAGGTGCAGTCAGTACAATCCAGATGAAGGGAAACTCTTCACGACCACCCAATGTCTTAGACAACAGCTGGGGGGGAAACGTATTTCCTAGAGAACCCTCACAGCCGGGTGCAATGCATACACTTCATTCAGATCCTACATCAGAGTGTAACCATACTCTTTAAGACAAATGTGGAATGGGAAACATGGGCTATTTGCTGCTAGTGGGACTTATTGTTGGTTGGGGGAGATGTTGATGTGATGATTATGTTTCAAAATGTGAGTCTTCAGGATTTTAGGATTCTGTCTTTTTTATGACCTTCTGGAAAAAGGTAAAATTGAGGAAGAGGAGACAGATCTGTGGTTACTTGGGGGGAGTAGAGGGAGTTCACTGCAAAAGGCATGGAGGAATTTGGGCCATGGGGTGGTGGTGGAGGGGGGAGGTGACGAGTGTCCTACATCCTGATTGTGGTGGTTGTTATATAACAGAGTTTATAAAACCTCAGGACTATACCTTGTAAAGGTAAATTTTACTGCATGCAAACTATACCTTAATAAGCCTGACCGTAACCAAAAATGAAAAAGAAAACATTGTTTAGAGACATACACTGAAATATTTACAGACAAAATATAGCATCCCAGTCTTGCTTTGAAATAATGGGGGAGGGAGGGCGCCTACCTGGCTTAGTGAGAAGAGCATGATCTTGGTGTCATAGGTTCAGGTCCTATGTTGGGTGTAGACACCACTTAAATAAACTTTAAAAACAAAAGAATGGGGGAAGGAGTTGGTTTGGGGGCACAGATGGAACAATACTGGTCTTAAATGGATAATTGTTGAAACTGGGTGATGCACACATTAGTGTCTCTACTTTGCATGTGTTTAAAATTTTCTGTAATAAGTTTTTTTAAAAGCATTGGGCTTTATGAAAAAGGGGGACCACAGGAGCACCCATATAGCTGAGAGAACCAGAAAGGCGGTCGGAAAGCAAGGGCGAAGGGTTCAGCCCTTAGCAGTGGGTACCACTAAAGTCGCAATTCCGGTTGAACCTGTGGTTTTTACCTGTCCCCTTCATTCCAGAGGGTGCAGGATGGCAGAGAGTTACCCTCCCCGGAGGAAGCAAATGGTGAATGGCTGAGGGTATCCTCTCTGGCCTGTGCGTGAGAAGGCCCTTTCACCAGGGAGGCTTTGGTAAACAAGCTATCAGCAGCCTGGGTGGGGTCCGGGTAGCGCTGTGGCCACAGACTCTCAGGAACCAGGAAGCTAGAAAGGTCAGGGACTGGTCAGTGCCATGCCTCCCAATCCAGGGTCCCCCTTGGGGCTCGGCTCTCCAATTCCTGAGATGTGCCCTGAGGGAGCTGACCCTGGCATGTCAGACATCACACCCACTGGAAGGGCCGCTTCCCAGTGACCTATAAATGTCAAGCTTCCTTCACTCTTCTGTGTCTTCAGCCTTTCAAAGACCAAGAAACAGCTTGGGGAAATGGAGGTGAAGTAAGTCAAGATGGAGGAGGCCAGGTTGGGGGTAAAATGTAAGGGCCAGGTGACATATATTTGGCAAAAAAGAAAGGCAGATCTTCAGATCTGCCAAGAGCTTGAAGAAGAGTTACAGGACATTGCTTTAGTATAGGAAAGACTTGAGCAAATTTCAGCCTAAGAAAAAGGCAATCGAGTAGAGAAACAGATTTAAAATGTAAAGGAAAAATAAAAGGGTAATTCACGAAACTAGATCCTGAAGGAGATGGAAAAAGGTGGAACTGAAAACTCAAGATCTTGCAATTTACCTGGAGAAGAGAAAAGAAAGTCATGGAGTCGATGTGTGTTGTTTTATCTATCCCAGCGTCTCTTCCTTTTCTGGGACTTTCCACCGCTTCTCTGATGGGGTTGTGCACCTCCCACCTTCCTCTGCCCCTACACCATTCAGATGGCTGCCATAGGAACGGTCATGGTAACAAACTGTGATCCGACTCTGTGGCTAGTGTCCATTGGTCCAGGAGTGGGTCTTGACCCAAGCTGGCTGATCAGAATGTGTCAGTGGGAATTTGGAGTCAGAATTGAGCTCTTCAGCTCCACCTGATTGCCTAATGGAATAGAGATTTGAACCTGGGCCCTACTGATGACCTGTTCCACCAGTTGGGTGGAACAGCTGGCAGAACAGCTGGCAAAACATAAATGAAGCAGTATGGAAAAGAGCTGTCTAGGCGATTAGTAGTCCAAATGGAAAAGAAGTCCCCGGCTCCAGCTATGCCCAGGCACCTAGCCACATACAAATGTTCCCAAGACACCCCAGAGCCTTTATAGTGAAGTTACATTTTTTCTTAAGCTAGTTTGACTTGGGTTCCTGTGACTTAAAACCCAATGTCCTAACAGGATTCTATGCCAAGGAAGAAGGGAATGTAGAGAATATATATGAATGCCTGGAAACATGTTGAGGATGAGAGAAAATTGGGGCAGTTCATACTTCTGAAAGAAGGGGGGGAAAAAGTCATTTAACTAAAAATGAGTGGTCCAGGTGAGGTCAGAGGCCTTGAAGACAGTGCAAAAGATTGAAACCAGTGTGAAGATCATCCTTTTTCACTAAATTCTCTAATCATTTTAACAATTGGAGGTGAAGATCTAGTATATTCTACAGATGGGGACAGTCATTGCTAGGAAAGTTCCAGATTAGACACCAAGAAGGACCAAGAACTTTAATCTTTTGTATTAGCAATCCAGCCTGGGGAACAAATGATCTAGATGTTTGGGGACACCTGCCCCTCCTCTCAAGTGTGGAAATTGGAAGAAATTTAATCCTAGAAATAGTTGGTGATTTCCAAAATGAATGGACACGTTACAATTTCTTTTCACATGAAAAAGTTGCTAACATATTTTAGGATGAGCTTTTTTTTTTGCTTTCACCACCAAACATTAGACCACTCCAGAGGAGGCAAATTTGCTGTATTTACCCATGTTTTGCTACATCCTTTTCCCCTAATATTCCAAGCTTCATTCTTTTATCCTTTACTTTGTTTAAAAAATGTCCTTTTGCCATTCTTTTGGAGTGACAAATTTTAAAATGTTTAAATTCTTTACATATTCTTTCTTCTGAGGATATCTTGTTCCCTTCCCCTCCACCCCTGAACCCATGAAAGACCTGTGTTTTTGGGTAAAGCATTCTGTATTGAGTTTTTTCCCCATTGCTCAAAGAAATAGTATACCTTTCTAGCCTCCATGGTTTCTCTTTTTGTTTTTTTATGTTTATTTATTTATTCTGAGAGAGAGGGAGAAAAAGGGAGGGGGAATGGCAGAGAGAGAAAGAGAGGAGAGAGAATCCCAAGCAGACTCTGCACCTGCCAGCTCAGAGCCCAATGAGGGGCTCAAACTCACAAACAGAACCGTGAGATCATGACCTGAGGCAAAACCAAGAGTCGGACACTCCACACCTACGGAGCCACCCAGGTGCCCCTAGCCTCTCTGGTTTCTGAAGATCCCACTGTCATGCAAATTGTGCTTCCCCTAATAAGTAAGATGTTGTGTTTCTCCAGCTGGTTTTAAGATTTTTCTTCCTTTGTCTTTGTTTTCCGGAAACTTAATTATGCTGTCCTGCAGTGAATTTCTTGGGGTTCAGTCCATGTGGAGTTTGCTTAGCTTTTTGAATCTGTAGATTTATGTATTTTATCACATTTGGGAACTTTCCAGCAATTATTTCTTCAAGTACTTTTTAAGTCTTGCTTTCTCTCTTCTCTCCTTCCAGGACTCCAACGACTTAAATATTGAATTTCTAGGGTTTTTTTGGTAATCCCCGGGTCCTTTAGGCTCTGTTCATCATTTTAAAACTGATTTTATCTGTTGTTCAGATTAGGTAATTTCTATCATTCTATCTTCTAGTTCATTGATTCATTTATCCCCTTCATTCTGCTGTCAAGCCCATCCACTGAGCTTCTTTAGTTATTGCATTTTTTTGGTTCTTTTTTTTTAAAGTTTGAGAGTGTGTGTGTGTTTGTGTGTGTGTATGTGTGTGTGAGCATGTGTGCGTGCAAGTTGGGGAGGAGCAGAGAGAGAATTCTAAGCAGGCTTCGTGCTGTTGGTACAGAGCCTGAAGTGGGGCTCAATCCCACGAACCATGAGATCATGACCTGAGCCAAAATCAAGACTCAGACACTCAACTGACTGAGCCACCCAGTGTTCGTGTATTTTTCAAGTCTAAAATTTCCATTTGATTCTTTATAGCTTGTATTATGATGCTGAGACTTTCAATTTCCTTGCTAAGTCCTTCTATTTTTTTTCATTTATTTCAAGCTTTTTTTTTTTTAATGTTTATTTATTTATTTTGAGAGACAGTGTGAGCAGGAAAGGGGCAGAGAGAGAAGGAGAGAGAGAGAATCCCAAGCAGGCTCCTCACTGTCAGTGCAGAGCCTGATGTAGGGCTTGAACCCACAGACTGTGAGATCATGACCTGGGCTGAAATCAAGAGTTGGATGCTTAACCGACTGAGCCACCCAGGCGCCCCTATTTTGAGCATAGTCTTAATTGCTCATTGAGGCATTTTTATCATGGTTCCTTTAAAATCATTGTCAGATAGGGGTGCCTGGCTGACTCAGTTGGTAGTGTATTTGACTCTTGATCTCAGGGTTGTAAGTTTGAGCCCCATGTTGGGTATAGAGATTACTTCAAAATGAAATAAAATAAAATCTTAAAACCATTGTCAGGTAACGTTAATCTCTCCGTCATCTGCTTTTGCAGCTTTTTTTTTTTTTTAAACTCACTTTGACATCTTCCTCATTCTTGGTATGATGCATGATTTTTCTCTATTAAAATCTCACCATTTCTGTATCATGTTATGAAACTTCGGGTCTCATTTAAACCTTCTGTCTTAGGTGGCTTTCTCTGAAGGAGGAGGAGAGGTTCTACCAGGTGGAGATACATAACCAGATTGCCCAATGGGCACCAGAGAGGCGACTTTTCACTGATAGTAGGGGTAGAAGTCGAGGTTCTGCATCTAGTCTCCACTGACATCACAGGGGGTAAGAGAGGCTGTTTACTGGCCCGCTGAGATGAAAGTTTGACTCCCTTCTTGGCTTTCTCTGACACCCCCCCAGGCAGGATTGTTTGAAAACCTCAGTATAGCCTGATAAGGGTAGAAGGTCTAGGCTTCCATTCAGCCTTTGCTTGTGTGGTTGGGGCTGGGCCATAGTTTGCTTTTCCTGTGGTGTTTGACTAGAGTAGAATGTTATTATCTAAATGTTTCTGCCCTACCAGGCTGCCCCTTTCTTGGTCCTCTGACTAGAAAAAATAAGCTTTTTGGTGGAATTTTTGGTCTACGCCCATTGGCATTTTGAGTTGCTGGCTTCTCCAATTCCAAGTCTGGGATGTATGAGGCAAAAAGACAATGCAGAGAACTCCCCACCATACCATTCCTTGGGGCCCAAGTTCTCCAGTCAGCCTGCCTTCTTCTGTCTACTTTTCAAATACTTGCTTTGTATATAATGTCCAAGAATGTTCAGTTGTATTCAGCAGGAGGAATAGGGAAACGATATCTACTTCATATTTCTGGAACCAGAATTCTAGGGGAACAGATTTTTTTTTCAATTTTTTTAATGTTTATACATTTATTGAGAGAGAGAGAACGTGTGCTCATGAGTGGGGGAGGGGCAGAGAGAGAGGGAGACACAGAATCTGAAGCCAGCTCCAGGCTCTAAGCTGTCATCACAGAGCCTGACATGGGCTCGAACCCACAAGCAGCAGCGAGATCATGACCTGAGCTGAAGTCAGACCCTTAACCGACTGAGCCGCCCAGGCGCCCCCAGGGGAACAGATTTTTATAGCAAGCTGGTGGTCTCCCCAGTACCACGGGACCAGATGAGCAGCCCAGAAGGGGAGGAGATAGAAAAGAGAAAAGGAGCAAGGACTGCGTCCTGGGGACTCCCATGTCTGGAGAGAAGAGCAGGAAGAGCTAGCAAGGCAAGAGAGAGGTAGGAAGAAAAGTGAAGCACGTAAGAGAGCTATAGTTAATGACCTTTTAAAGGATAGTGTAAGTGAACACAAAATCCAGACTGGAACAAGTGTGAGAAAGAATAGGAACAAAGTGAAAGAAGCAAGTTGCCAAAGCCACATATTGTGTGATTCCATTGATAAGAAATGTCAGAATAGGCCAATCTACAGTGACAGAAATGGATTAGTGGTTGCCTGGGGTGGAGGTAGGGGGATAGTTTAGAAAAATAGGGGTGGGAAATGACTACTACTGGGTATGGGGTGTCTCTGGGGGGGTGAGAAAAATACTTGAAAATTAGATTGTGGTGATAGTGACAGAACTGTGGGATATATTTTTTTAAAAATATTACTTTAAATTGATGAATCATATAGTATGTGAATTATGTTTCAATAAAGCTGTTTTAAAAAGGGAAGAGGGGAGGGAGGGAGAAAAAAAGAAAATGATACACACTAGGAAAAACCTGTGGAACTTTCATCCAGGGATAATTTCCCTTATATATAAAGAGTTAATAATCCAACAGGGAAAAAATGGAACAGAAGAATATATAAAAAGATGGTTCACTCATAGTAATAGAGCTATAAATTATAACTACATTAAAATAACATTGATTTCGGAGTGCCCGGGGGCCCAGTCAGTTGAGCATCTGGCTCTTGATTTCAGCTCGGGTCATGGTCTGAAGCATCTCAATGTTCATAGGTTCGAATCCCGCATTGGGCTCTTTGCTGACAGTGTGGAGCCTGCTTGGGATTCTCTCTCTCTCCTTCTCTCTCTCTCTCTCTCTGCCCCTCCCCTGCTCACTCTCTCTTAAGATAAACAATAAAAAAAATAACATTTATGTCCTCTATCAGACTGACAAACTCCCAAAGTGTGATAATGTTTGCCAAAACTTTTTTTTTTTTTTTTTTTTCCGGGAGCATGTCTGTTGTGTTTGAGATGATCTGTCGGGTGCTCTCTGAACTACGCCAGGTAAAAGGAAACTCTCTCATTACAAACTGACAAAGGGAAAAGGGAAAACCCTTTTCGCCACAGCGTGAACCCCATAGTCAGAAATAGGTCTGGGTTTTATGCAAATGACACAATTCCTAGTCATCTATGGCTGCTTTTATGACTTTATACAGATAATGAATTAGGTAAAAGGCACTATACTATTTGTTAGACTTCAGGATCACTATCCTCAGTCCCATCACACGAAATATATTCTGACATCCCAAAGAAGCAAGACTTGCGAGTAGGTGTTTTAAACGTAGCTAATCTACAGCCACGAAGTTCTACGCTTAGTAGCATTTCCTTCTGGGGGAGTCTTCCAGTGCCCAAAGGATAAAAGCAGAGACTGGAATCAGTACAACCTATACCCAGAAGTCTGGGCTGTAAAAGCCATACAATTTGCAGCACAGTGAGAAGATGCCCTTTCCTTCACACCACACACAAAGTATGAATTATGCTGCCTCTCTCTTGTTCCAGTGCATGGCTATCCCGTCACGTTCTGCTCTGTTGGTCAAATACTGAGCGGCTCTGCTTCCAACCAGAGGATCCAGAGGTGTGCAGGACGCCAGTGAGAACAAACCGACAACAAACCCTTCGAGATAGTCAAAGCAGGACTCCAGGCGTCTTTAAGGATGCCCAGGCTGATGACTCCCTGATTGTTGATGTTGTACAGATTCTGGTGCAGAAAATAGACTTAAACGGATCATCAGATGAAAATGAGATGTCCAGAAAAAACTCAGAACCTGGTGGGCCAAGTGTAGTCAGTCTCCGTTCATAATGTTGTCTCCCTTAGGCCCAATACCACAGTTAGAAGGAGAATCAAGGGCTCTTTCGGCCAGGTTCACTCTGAATTCTTTCAGCACTAGTGGATAACTTCGCAGTGGTTTTGCTAGAGACTTTGGGGTATTTCTTCTGCTGGGTGGCAGAAGGTTTTCTTTCTTCTTCAGGCTTTAGAGCAGCTGGCTCTCGCTGGTCTGCATCTGAACCACCGTGGCTGGTGCTGCAGCCCTCATCATCAGATCTCTGCCTGTCCCCAGACATCTGGGTGAGGTCATTTCTTGGAAAACTCTGCCACCTGCCCTGCCCGCTTGCACATCATTACAGTATGTTGGGGAGGGGGGAACCCTTCCTTAGGGAAATAGAGGCAGCTGGGGAGGAAAGCGGGGAGGCAGAGGGAAAAAGAAGTCAGGGAGCCTTTGGCCAGGGAGTATGGAACATTGGAAGTTGGAAGAGGGCTGTGCAGTGTTGTCCTGTTGCCTTCGGAGAAAAGGGGGTTAGGAGCTCGACGGGGCAAGGGCATGTGCTCTAGCGAGCCCCCCAGCTCCTCCCTGCCTGCAGTCCACAAGGTGCAAGAACACTCGCCAAGACTTCAGGGGAACAGGCATTCTCCTAATGGTTAGTGGGTGTGTGAACTGCAACAACCCTCTGGAGAAAAATTTAGCAGGAGCTATCAAAATTACAAATGCCGTACACTTAGACCAGGCATATCTACTCCTAGTCATTTAACACTTTTTCTTCCAGACATGGGAAATGACTCACATGCAGGGTCATTACATAATTGCAGCTTTCTTTGTAATAGCAATGAACTGGGAACAACTTAAATGTCAGGAGGAGACGAATAAAGGCAATGAGGAGGCTCTTTTTGTATTAAGAGAAAGTTCCCAGGGTGCCTGGGTGGCTCAGTCAGTTCAGCATCTGACTTGGGCTCAGGCCATGATCTCGCAGTTGGTGGGTTCGAGCCTCACATGGGGCTCTGTGCTGACGGCTTGGAGCCTGGAGCCTGCTTTGGATTCTAGGTCTCCCTCTCTCTCTGCCCCTCCCCCACTCACTCTGTCTCTCTCAAAAATGAATAAACATTAAAAAAAATTTAAAAAGAAAGTTCCCTGTGATGTGTTGTTAAGGGGAAAATAAAAGGGGCAGCATGACAGATATGGTGTGTTGCCACTTATGTTAAACAGGAAGATAGACTGTATTTGTACCAACCAAAAAACCAGTATCTGAATGTATAAAAAAACTAATACGAGATACCTGGATGATGCGAGGTGGAGCTAGAAGGTGGGGTGAGAAAACGGTAGACCTTTTCATCATTCTTGAAATTTTAAGCATTTTTTTTTTTTTTTTTTTTTTTTTTTTTTTTTTTTTTTAGCAAAGAAGGGATGTGAGGGGAGAAAGTGGAAACAATAAGCTTAGCAATCTATCTATATAGTCTGTGTGAGGTGCTATAGCAAAAATACCATAGACCAAGAGGCTTATAAACAAGAGAAATTTCCTACAGTTCTTGAGGCCAGGAGGTCCAGGATGCAGGCACTGGCAGAATCCGTGTCTGGTGAGAGCCCACTTTCTCGTAGCCTTCTTGCTGTGTCCTCACTGGCCAATGGGGCAAGAGCTTCCTCAGAGCTTCTTTTATAAGAACACTGATCCTGTTCATAAGGGCTCCACCTCTCAATCCCATCGCTCTGAGGGGTGGGATTTCAACATACGAATTTTAGGAGGACACAAACATTTAATCTATAGCACAATTATTTATGGTTTTCTAATATGGAGGGGTTGGGGGCTCTGCAAAAAAACGGCAGCCAGAGGGCACTGTAGGGTCAAAATGAGATTCTTTTTTTTTTTTATTAAAGATAGGGGACATTCAGCGTGTTTTCAGGCTGATGGGGATGATCCAGACACTTAGATTGTATCATGCCTTTTGCTATATTACTGAACCTTTTTTAATAATAAAAATTTTAATGTTTATTTTTTGAGAGAGAGAGAGACAGTGTGAGTGGAAGATGGGCAGACAGAGGGAGACACAGAATCTGAAGCAGGCTCCAGGCTCTGAGCTGACAGCTTGAACCCACAAACCATGACATTGTGACCTGAGCTGAAAATGGACTCTCAACCGACTGAGCCACCCAGGTGTCCATATTTTACTGAGCCTTTTAAGTATTTCTTTTTCCATTAGATAAAGAGTTCCCTGAAAAGGAGTACCATACCTTCCCGTCTCTATATCTCCTGCACCTCGCCTATTTCTGACATACAGTAGGTGCTCAGCACATGTGTGTTGAGTGATGTTATTGAAAACCCTCCCATGGCTGTCCACCATGACTCTGTCCGTAACATCTCAGCCCCAAGTTCAGACTTGCATCTCCTCCCTGTAGTCAGGTCAATGTGGGTTCAAATCCTCAGGAAAGACTCCCCAAAAGCAGCACAACTTCAAGCAGATGAAGAGGAGAAAGGAAGGCCTTGTTGACAGCGGGAATGACACGAACAAAATTAGTGGGACGTCGCTAATGACTGTGATGACACAGTGTAGGGATGACGAGGGTTGCTGACATTCATTGACAGCCAGTCTGCTGTGCACCAAGAACTGTTGAACTTTTTCACGTGTTGATTCATTTAACCCTGACAAGAACTCTATGAGGAAGGTATTACCACCATTTTCAGTTGGGGAAACTAAGGCACAGAGAGAGCAAGTAAGTTATCCAAGGTCACATAGCTATTAAGGAATGAAAACACATGGGACAAAAAGATTGCCCTAATATAGCGAGTTGATTTGATTCAAACAATCAAACAAAAAGACGGGTTTATTCTTGTACTTTTCCTGTCATTCCTGTTCCTTCCTGCCCACCACCAAACATTTCATAAATATATGCCAGAGCTTATTTGCCACAACTCTGCAAAAACATCCCTTAGTCCCTGACCCAACGGGTGAGGAATCCATTGTAATTCTTGCTCCTGGATATAGTTACAGAAATAATGCCAATGAGTTTTCCTAGCTTCATTTCTTTGATTTCACTTCCTTTCCCAAACACACTGGGGCATGTTTAAAATTAGTTTCTTTCTACAAGCAGAAATTTGCCCTTGAAATTCAGATTTGTGTCTAACGTGATTTTTTTTTCCCCTGCTTCCTTGACTTGGGCCAAATATGAGACCTAAATGCATAAACTCATTTCCTCCCTTACTACTTCTCTTCCTTTCCATATTCATGCCTCCCTTTGGAAAATCTCCCTTTTCCCAAACACACTTGAAAAACTCATTTACCAGCGAGTTAGGGGAAATTTTACTTTTACTTACTGCTCTTGGGATTACTTGAACTTAACACTATTGAACATAAAAAACTGTTCTGTTTCATCAGGTTTCTCCTGGTTGAGAACCACCTGAAGGCCCTGTTATGGGCTGAATTGTGCCCCTCCCCCAAATTATTAAGTTGAAGCCCTAACCCAGGTACTTCAGAATGTGGCTAGTTTTAGATAAGGTCTTTAATGAGGTAATTCAGTTAAAATGAGGTCTTTCAGATGGGCCATAATTTAATATGACTGGAGATCAGCACACAGGCACACACGAAGGAAGGACCATCTAAAGACACAGAGAGGAGGCCATTTACAGCCAAGCAGAGAGGCCCCAGAACAAACCAATCCTCCCAACGCCTTTGTCTCAGACTTCTAGCTCCAGAATTGTAAGAAAATTAATTTCTGCCATTTAACCACCTAGTTTGTGGCATTTTGTTATGACAGCCCTAGCAAATTAACATACGCCCCCAACTCTACACTCACCTCTTTACTGGGTCACTCAGCCTCCAAACCTGTATGTTCAACAGCCCACTGGACTGAGTACCCCGCAGAAACTTCACACGCAGTGTGTCCAAAGCAGAAGCCTCTGCCTGCCCTTCCTCCAGAGCTCCCCATCTCAGTGATGGGGACAAACCAGAAATCTATGTGCCATTCTTGCCTCAGCTGTCCCTCCATTCCCACTTCTATCAGTTATAAAGTTCTGTCCATTCTACCTCTTGAATCTCCTCATTTCTTAACTTTTTGTTTGCACTGAAAGAGGTCAAACCCAGGGACACCTGGGTGGCTCAGTCATGATCTCGTGGTTCGTGAGTTTGAGCCCCACATCCAGCTCACCGCTGTCAGTACAGAGGCCGCTTCGGATCCTCTGTCTCCTGCTCTCTTTGCCCTGCCCCTGCTTGAGCTCTCTCAGAAATAAATAAAACATTAAAAACTTTAAAAAAAGAAAGAAAAATGTCAAACCCAAAGAAAAATTGGAAGAATATAATGAATACCTGTATATGCCTCACTAAATTATTTTCTATATTTGTTTCCACTTCCCCCATATATACTATTTTTACATACTATTCTGTGTATACATACTATATATATAATAGTATATATTATTTTTTTTTCCTGAGCCATTTGAAACTCCATTACAAACACCATGGTATTTCACCTCTGAATATTTCAGCACGCACTTTTTAATAAAGGTATCCTTGCCACATAGCCTCAATATCACTACTGTACCTAGAACTTAACATTTAAGTAATACATTTTAATATACTATCCATATTTAAATTTTACCAGTTGTCCCCAAATATCTTCTTTCCCTTCTCCTTCCTTTTCCCTTCCCCATTCTTTCACACACCATATATACATTAAAAAAAATTTTTTTTTCTTTAACATTTATTTATTATTGACAGACACAGAGCGTGAGCAGGGGAGGGGTAGAGAGAGGGGGAGACACAGAATCTGAAGCAGGCTCCAGGCTCTGAGCTGTCAGCACAGAGCCCGATGCGGAGCTTGAACTCACAGACTGCGAGATCGTTAACTGAGCCGAAGCCAGTCGCCCAACCAACTGAGCCACCCAGGCGCCCCACACCATATATACATTTAACATGAGTACATACAGATACCTCCAATTCAAAGCTAATGCCACAAGATTCTATGTTTTCTCTACACGTACGTATCCCACAATGTAAACCCTGGTTCCCAAGACATCAATAGATATAATTGCTCTAGGTCTTACAATATATACAAAATAGTTTCAGAGTTATGAGACTACTACATCTATCATTAGCAAACTTACTAAGTAAAATTTAAGATCTTTCGTGCTTCTTTTGGTTCTTAGAATATATCTCTCACCAGGAATATATGGTCTGAATATTGTATTCAAGTTTCTTGAAGCTTTTAAAATTTTCTTCTGTAATGTTTGTTTTTGAGAGAGAGAGAGAAAGTGTGTGAACAGGGTAGGGCCAGAGAGAGGGAGACACAGAATCGGAAGCAGGCTCCAGGCTCCGAGCTGTCAGCACAAGGCCCGAGGTGGGGCTCGAACTCCTGAACCGGGAGATCATGACCTGAGCCGAAGTCGGGCGCTTACCCGACTGAGCCACCCAGATGCCCCTCAAGTTTCTTGAAATTTTTAATCTGGCTATATTTTAATTTGATATTCAGTTAATTTGTTTACCTTAAATTTTGTGATTTAAAAAAAAATCCTTTTATTTTTTAAAATATTTACATTCACATATAAAGTCAAAACTTTATAAAAGGAATACTCAAAGTACTAATGTTAGCAAGATGGCCAAACAAGACATCCCTTGCTCATATCTGCCACCTCCCACACACAATAATCTGGCATCCATCCAGGGACAAAAGGGTCTTTGAGGGAGCTTTGAGATCCAGGTAGATTGTGAAACCCTGATGCAGTCCAAAACCAAGGAGAGCTGTTGTGAGAAGGCAAGCCTGTGCCCAGGCTGCTGATTCACCAACCGTGGTCATGGCTACAGATGCAGAAACAGCTCTGTACCCTGAGGACTTGGCTACAGCCCCATTTGGCTTTGGTTCTGTCACCAGCACCATATGCTAAAGGACTTGGGAGGAGTCACACCTACACATACACTGGGTAATAGGCATACGGATCCCAGTCCTGGCTGCAGACACCGAGGTGGCCAGTGAACTGTCTCCAAGACACTCTTGGCTGGGATCCAGCAGCCCCTGAAAGTAAGCCTGCCAAACTTGGTCAAACTGCAGATTTTGAAACAGCCCTGGAACTGGACTCTAGCCCATCCCAGCAGCAGTCTGTCAACTCCTGCTGGCACAAGGACCTGGCAGGAGATACTCCCATCTGTCACCTGGAGATCTTGAAAGGACCCTATACATGGCTCTGGCCCCTCCAGCCATGGTCACACAGCAATCCAGCCCACCCAGGGACCTGATAGGAGACAAGCCAATCCATGCCTCCACAGACAAGGATGTCCTATTTTCATTACTGTTCCCTCCACCCTATTGCCACTTGGTAATCAATTTAATTAGGTGGTCAATTAACAAATCGAGATGTGTTCATTTTATTCCATTAAAAAAGTAACTTGCTTTTCTCAAAAATATATCTGGAAAACCAGTCTATGTTATTTCCTAGAAATAGTCACCATTCTTTTTACTACAACATACCATGTTTCCTTAATTCTAAGACTCACATTCCTTTCTATTTCAGCATTTCAACACCAAAACCAGTCTTAAATCGGTGCCAAATGAATCTACCAGCCACAAGGCAGAGAGAAAAGTTGTCACAGTTTTTTCCTGTGCAGTTCCCTATTCATTTGCTTCTTAATGCAAGTGAAATACTTGAAAGAGCAGCATCATATGAAGTTCAATTCTGTGTACTTTGGATTGCTATTTGTTTCTGACCATGTGCTTAAAATTATTGTGATGTAGTATTAAAACAAAAAGTTGCCATTTATGCGAATGATGGCCTGTCATATACCAGACAGTGCAATTAAATGTAGTAGACACAGCCAAGTCTCTGGGGAGCAACGACACATTTCAGGGCAAAGGTTAGTGTGAGCCATTTATGCATCAGGAAGGACAGAGGCACTAGACATTTATCAGTTCAAAGCTTTCAGCTGACTTGCAAGAGAAGCTTTTATAATTCCAGCTTTACTTATGAAGAAAAAAAGACCAAATACAAAATAGAGTTGGTGGGAATGCAAACTGGTGCAGCCGCTCTGGAAAACAGTATGGAGGTTCCTCAAAAAATTAGAAAAAGAACTACCCTACGACCCAACAATTGCACTACTAAGTATTTATCCACGGGATATAGGGGTGCTGTTTCGAAGGGGCACATGCACCCCCATGTTTACAGCAGCACTATCAACAATAGCCAAAGTACGTAAAGAGCCCAAATGTCCATCGATGGATGAATGGATAAAGAAGATGTGGTGTATATATACACAACAGAGTATTACTTGGCACTCAAAGAGCATGAAATCTTGCCATTTGCAACTATGTGGATGGAACTGGAGGGTATTATGCTAAGTGAAATTAGAGAAAGACAAATATGACTTCACTCATATGAGGACTTTAAGAGACAAAACAGATGAACACAAGGGAAGGGAAATAAAAATAATATAAAAACAGGGAGGGAGACAAAACCAGAAGAGACTCATAAATATGGAGAACAAACAGGGTTATTGGAGGGGTTGTGGGAGGGGGGATGGGTTAAATGGGTAAGGGGCACTAAGGAATCTACTCCTGAAATCACTGTTGCACTATATGATAACTAATTTGGATGTAAATTAAAAAAAAAATTAAAAGAATAGAGTTGGAATCCTGGCTACTGTTTCTAGTCCTCAAAAGTTTTCAGGTGATTCTAAAACTGACAATCAAGATTACATACACAGGGTGCCTGCTTTCAATGCTGCTATTTGACATTGTACTGGAAGGTCTTGCCAGAGCAATTAGGTATAAATGAACGGATAAATGAATAGCATTCAAACTGAAAAGAAGTCAAACTATCTCTATTCACAGATGACATGATCATATATATAGAAGATCCCAAAGAATTCACAAGAAAGCTAATAAACAAATTCAGCAGTTTTAGGAAATACGATGAACCCACAAATATCAGTTGTGTTTCTATACACCAGCAATGAACAATCTGAAAAGGCAATTAAGAAAACAATCCAAAAGAATAAAATACGTAGGATTAAAATGAATCAAGGAGGTAAAAGACTTGCAAGCTGAAAACCACAAAACATCACTGAAATAATTTAAAGAAGACCTAAATAAATGGAAAGACATTCTGTGTTCATGAACTGGAAGACTCCATGTTGTAAAGATGATAAAATTGATCTACAGATTTAATGTAATCCCTATCAAAATTCCAAGGGCATATTTTGCATAAGTGGCATACAATTCATATGGAATTACAAGGATCCCAAAAAGCTAAGAGAATCTTGGGAAAGAAGAACCAAATCAAGGACTCACACTTTCTGATTTCTGAAACTTCCCACAAATCAAAACAGCATGGTACTAGCATAAGGATTGACATATAGACCAATGGAAAACAATTGAGAGTGCAGACTCATAGATCTATGGCCAACTGATTTTCAACAAGGGTGCCAAGATCATTCAATGAGGGAAAGAATAGTCTCATTAACAAATGCTGGTGGGCCAACTGGATATCTACATGCAAAAGAATAAAGTTGGACTCACTACCTCATGCAATATTAACAAATCAACTCAAAATGGATCAGTGGCCTAAATATAAGAACTCAAGCCATGCAATTCTTGAAAGAAAATGTAGGGGTAGGGACGCCTACCTGGCACAGTCAGGGGAGTGTGGTGCTCTCGATCTCATGGTCGTGAGTTCAAGCTCCACGCTGGATGTAGAGATTAAATTTTAAGATTTTATTTAATAACATATAAGTGTAAATCATCATGACTTTGGATTTGGCAATCGATTTGTCTCAGATACAGCACCAAAAGCATGAATGTAAAGAAAAAAAATGGACTTCATCAAAATTAAAAACTATTGTACATCAAAAGACATTAACAAGAAAGTGGAAAGACACTCTTGGCCTCATGTTAACTCACCACCACTACTTCAATGAAAACAATTAGAGCTAAGAAACATAATTGGAGGGACGCCTGGGTGGCTCAGTTGGTTTAGCATCCAACTTTAGCTCAGGTCATGATCTCATGGTTTGTGGGTTTGAGCCCCGCAACCGGCTCTGTGCTGATTCTGTGTCTCCCTCTCACTCTGCCCCTTGCTCTCTCTCTCTCTCTCTCTCTCCCCTGAAAAGAAACATTAAAAAAATTTATTCAAGTACCGCCCAATTTTGTTTTTTTAGTTTTCTATTCTCCAAAGAAGATATACAAAAGGCCAACAGGTAAGTGAAAAGATGCTCAACATCATTACTCATTAGGAAAATGCACATCAAAACCACAATGAGGTATCACTTCACACCCACTAGGATGGCTATAATTAAAAAAAAAAAAAAAAAAGAAAATAACAAAATAACAAGTGTTGCCTAGGATGTGGAGAAATTGGAACCCTCATAAATTGCTGGTGGAAATGTAAAATGGCTCAGCAGCTGTGAAACAGTTTGGCAGTTCTTGCAGGAATTAAACACAGAATTAACATATGACCCATTGATTCCACTTTTAGGTATGTAACCCAAAAATTTGAAAATGGGTACTCAAACATACCAGCACTACTCACAAGTTACAAGTTGGAAACGACCCAGATGTCCATCAGTGGATGAATGAATGGATAAACAAATCTGTTGAGCATCCAACTTTTGATTTCGGCTCAGGTCATGATCCCCGTGTGATGGGATCAAGCCCTGCATCTGGGTCCACGCTGAACGTGGAGCCTGCTTAAGATTCCCTCCCTCTCTCCCTCTCCCCCTTCCCCTCAGCCCCTCTCCCCACTCCAGTGCACTCTCTCCTCTAAAATAAAAACAATTAAAAAAATAAAATTTTAAAACTTTAATAAAACGAATGAAGTACTGATAAATGCTACAACGTAGACGAATTTCAGAGACATTAGAAGCCAGACATATAATTCCATTTATATGAAATATACAGAAGACCTAAATCCATAGAGACAGAACACAATCATGGTTGCCCATGGCTGCTAGAGAAGGGGAATGGAGAGCAACTGTTGAATAAGTACAGGGTTTCCTCCTGGAACTAGATGGAAATAGTGGATGGGTAACACTGTCAGTGTACTAAATGTCAATGAATTGTTTACTTAAAAATGATTAATTCTGTTACACCATTTTCACCTCATTACAGAAAAAATTACACAGGTTTTAAATGCATCATTTCACAAACCTTCTAGACATTAAAACTAAATGATCAAACAGGATTTGGTAGAACATTTCAACTTTGAATGTAAAACAGGCCTAAACTAAAATCTTTGCGATACTGAAGTGGAAGATGGGATGTAATAATCTTGGAAAGTAAATTATTGTTTACCTGAAATACAGGAGTTTTTATTTCTCGAAGAATAAATATGGAATAAATATGTAATAGGCAATAAACATTTCTTCCTTCAGGATACTGATTCCAAGTGTGGATTTCCGAGTTACACTACCTGGGTTCCCATGCTTGTCTTCCCAGGAATGTTCTGGAGCACTATCAAATGCACTGTATCTTTTTCCCATCTTTTATACTATTAAGAGTTGCATCACTGCAGATTCAAGATTTACTATAACACATTCACTTATTCTCCCTCTGCTGGCTGGTTCCATGCTACCACACTGCAATACATTAATACATACAAGGGCTGGGGTTATTAATTTAACAAATATTTACTGAGCACTTACATGTGCCATGCACTATGCTGTGCCCTAAGTATCCCACAGTGAAGTTAAGATAGGATCCCTGGCCTCATTTATCACCTAGTAGTGGACACAGACCGTAAACATACCATTTAGGTATCATGATTAAGTATGAGAAAGAAAAACAGAGATAAAAAGAGGGGTACTATTTTAGGTAGCATGGTCAGGAAGGGTTTGTCTTGGGAGTGACATCTAATCCGAAAGACCTGCATGGCATTAACGAATGGCAATAGAGGAATTTGTGGGAAGTTTGAGGCCAGGGACAAGAGATGGGAAAGCATTTAACTGCAGTGGAAAGTAAATGGCACATTTCCAGCAAGGGAATGATAGAATTTGGCGTTGTAGATTCAACAGGCAAGAGAGAACCAGGAAGACTATTTGGGACGCACCGATGGTAGCCTGGGCTGAGGGTAACTGCGGTTAATGCCTTGCGCGAAAGGAAAAGTGTTATTCTGCTACAGAAAACGATGTCTGGGGGCGCCTGGGTGGCTCAGTCGGTTGAGCGTCCGACTTCAGCTCAGGTCACGATCTTGCGGTCCGCGAGTTCGAGCCCCGCGTTGGGCTCTGGGCTGATGGCTCAGAGCCTGGAGCCAGCTTCCGATTCTGTGTCTCCCTCTCTCTCCGCCCCTCCCCCGCTCATGCTGTGTCTCTCTCTGTCTCAAAAATAAATAAACGTTAAAAAAAATTTTTTTTTAAAGAAAACGATGTCTGCAGGGCGACTGGTTAGAGGACATGCACAAAAACAAACCACGGCTTTCGAGTCATCCTGCTGTGAACAGCCGGAACCAGGGCAGAGCAAGCTTCTGAACCAAAAGGAACTAAAAATCTTCGGACACTAAAAAGAGGCCAAGAGAGTTGAACTCCGCTCCTGCCTTCCTTCTGTGGTAGCAGCAGATGCAGAGTGGCCAAGACGGAGCTGGGACCCCGCTCTGGCCCAGGAGGGTGCGGGACAGACTGAGTAGCGGACATGCTAACCTTCAGAAACAAAAAACAAAAAAACAAAACGAACAAAGAAAACGTCACGGCGAGAATGACACAGACAGCTCGCGGAACTAACCCTTCTACACTAATTAAACCCGGCTCCGGAAGTGCCGCCCACCTATGCTCACTTCCGCTATCCCAGACGTCCTCTAACCTCGCGAGAACTAGAAGTGCCTATGAGACGTGGGCTAAGCGGAAGTCGGGCCTCTTTTTTCGTGGCGCTTCGGAGGCGGTAGGCAGCCTCACCATGAAGGTAGGAAGCGGTGGAGTGTTTTGGGCTAGGCTTGGGGTACGTGAATCGTGCCCCAGGACGCTGCATTACCGCAGTCCTAGCTTTCCAAAATCCTAGCTGTAGGCTGAGGAGAGTCTGAGGCGGGAGAAAGATCTCCATTCTTGGAGCCACGGCTTCTTGGGAGAGCGGATGGCGAGCGATTACAGCTGGAGCCGCGCCGGGCGGGGAGCGCCATGGTGGCGTCCTCACGCCCGGCGGGACAGATAATGACCCTGCTGCCTAGTTGCGGCCCGTAACTCGGGCTCCTTGCTCGGGTAGGCTACACGGCTACGGAGGGCCCTTCGCGCCGGGGTCATTCCGCGATGCTTGAGGAAAAATTAGCCCGGGTTTTAGGGCGGTGCTTCCGCGTTATTCTATGCACACGTTTTAGCTAGTAGAACACATTTCAGCATTTCTGCTCGTTGTCTGTTAACATAAAAGGCTTGTGGCAATGGAATTACCTTTGTAAATTCAGCGGTTCTCTAAAGCTCTCCCCCCCCCCCTTAATCCTTAGCTGAACATCTCTTTCCCAGCTACTGGCTGCCAGAAACTCATTGAAGTGGACGATGAACGCAAACTTCGTACCTTTTATGAGAAGCGAATGGCCACAGAAGTTGCTGCTGATGCATTAGGGGAAGAATGGAAGGTAAAAGTTGACTATTAAATTGTTGAAGCTGTGTAAGAGGTAGTAAACGTAGTTGGTAATTGGTGTATGTAGTGCGGTTCAAACTCCGGGTTCTGTCTTCTGACCTTGGGCTGGTTCTTTGCAAGTGTACCTTTTTCGGGTAGCGTTATCACCTTGCAGGGTTTTGTAGGTCACATGGGAAAATATACCTAAAGTTCTTGCCCTGCAAGCTGATAATCTCCAAAGAGTATCTTTAAAAAGTGCCAACAGGGTTGTTTCTGGTTCATTCGTTTGTTCTCTTGTGGTTTCTTCACATAATCTTTCCTTCCCTGGAACTGTTAACATCTAGTACAAAAATGTATAGGTTAGAAAGAGGGCTTGATTGATAGGAATTTGCTAATTGATCTTGGCAAACTGAAAATAAAGAAAACTTCATAACCAAGTTTCAAATTGGTTTTAGCATACTTCTAGGATTTGGGGTATACTTCATAAGGGCCTTAGTCTTTTATTTTGCAACGTGTCATTGTATGTTACAGGGTTACGTGGTACGAATCAGTGGTGGCAATGACAAACAAGGCTTCCCCATGAAGCAGGGTGTCTTGACCCATGGCCGTGTCCGCCTACTGCTGAGTAAGGGGCATTCCTGCTACCGACCACGGAGGACTGGAGAAAGAAAGCGCAAATCTGTTCGGGGTTGCATCGTGGATGCCAATCTCAGTGTTCTCAACTTGGTCATTGTGAAAAAAGGTGAGGTTTCTTTGTGTTCTTGAGTTCAGTTTTTGTTGACATTGATTTAAAAGTTGATTACCCGAGTGTTTTTTATTTGCAGTGTCCACAGTTTGACCAGTGGACTTGTTTCTTTACCAATGCATAAAGAGTAATTAGGATTTTTGTTTGTAAGAAAGTTGTGGGATTAAAAAGGTCTTTGATCACTTTTTCCTTTCAGGGGAGAAGGATATTCCTGGACTCACTGATACTACTGTGCCTCGTCGCCTGGGACCCAAGAGAGCTAGCAGAATCCGCAAGCTTTTCAATCTCTCAAAGGAAGATGATGTCCGCCAGTATGTTGTGCGAAAGCCCCTAAATAAAGAAGGTAGGGGAGGTTTTGCAATTTAGAGTTTGCTCCATTTCATTTGTCTGTAGCATGTTGTGGGCATACTAGAAAGTAAGGTCTGCCCACTACGTATTTGCTTGGGGTTTAAATTTTTTAGGAAAACTGGGGGAGAGCGTCAATATAGCCAGTTGGTATTAATCCTTGTCATATCTGATGATTCTCTAGAAGCATACTTGGAATTTTGCTTTGAGTCATTGATGTATGAGTTTATCTGAAGATGACTTCTATCAGATGTGTGAAGTTCATGGCTTTGAGGTTAGGAGTCAAAAAAATTGATGAAAAATTCTGGGACTAGGATTGAACGTGCTCTCACATCCCCCCCCGCCCCCCCCCCATAATTTTGCTTTCTTTACATGTTAGCGTTAGCGTTTCTATTGTTTGTTTATAGAAGAATTTATACTTTCATCAACTGAAGTTGCTTTAACTTCTGCCCAACCCCCCCCCCCCCCCGCCCCTTTTTAAGTCAAAATTTTTAAATGTTTGTTGTTTTTGATAGAAAGCAAGTGCAAGCAGGCAAGGGGGAGAGAGAATCCCAAGCAGGTTCTGCACTGTCAGTGCAGAGTCCTACTTGGGGCACGATCCCATGAACTGTTGAGACCATGCCCTGAGCTGAACTAAGAGTCTTGACACTTAACCAGCTGAGCCATCCACGCACCCCTGGCCCTTTTTTTCTCAGTCTTAGGTGTGGGTGGCAATAGGAATTGTGGCCATTAGAAGAAAAACACTTTATTCAAAATACTAGGTCCAGGTGTTTGGGTTTTTGGAGCTTTTATATGTTAAGATGGTATATACTAGATACATAGTTTGTTAGGTAACATAATCCATTACCAGTGAGGTCTGTAGCACCTGTTTTCGGTAACGTTAATGTCTGTAGTAAGGTATGTGTGTAGTAAAGTGTAGGAGTATTTTACATTACATGGAATAAAGAGCATGTCAGTCCTGGTTGGGTTTTCCTGACAAATCTGGGAAAATGTGGCTCCTGGCATATAGTGAGTGCTTATGGGTCAGTCCAAAATATCTGAACACCTGTGTGCCAGGTACTATTTTAAGTGTAGAGGATATAGTATAAAAGAACAAGTTGTTCTTCTGAAGTTCACAGTTAGAAAGAAAAGGCAGGTATGTGGCAGTTGCCCATGACCACACCCCTGGAAATACTGCCAGTGTAGCCAGTGTTCTGGTTAACAGGCTTGTAATACAGGTTCTTAACATCTTTAAAATTAAGGGATTGTTTGACTTGTAGCAGCAGAACCTGAACAATTGAGCATTTCCTTTTAGAATATTTGCCTTAGGTATTTGTTAATCGCACTAGTTGTCCACAGACTCCAATGATTACATCTGAAAAGGCTTTTGCTCCAAAGCAGATTAGGATTTGGGATTCACAGACAACAAATGAAGATACTCTAAGCACAGTGTGTTGTACATTCTAATGTGCGTGGTTTCATTCCCCAGATTGGCAGGATCTGCCTTGGCAAATACTAGACTCAAGCACAAATGGGATTTCAAAGTGTGGTTAGGATATTGGTGCAGATAAGAGTTGTACTTAGTTTTCATAGATGAGTTAAACATACAGTTAATACGGTTTGAAAATAATGCTCCAGTGTCTTACAGTACAAACGTAGAATACCTTACAAAGACCATCTAACTGTGGAAGGGAAATCAAAATGGAGTAGGAAAAAGCTTGGGATAGGGCTTTCTCCAGGCAGCGTAACATGAATCTACATACGTTCTTGAACTTGACATTCAAAGTACTAATGTGTAATAGGCTGTCTTAGGATTAAATGCACTACGTAGGAAAACCCTGGCATCTAGTAGACAAAGTCTGTTCACCTTGCAGAAGGACTTAATCAGCTACTTATATTTTGAGAATATTTAGCCCATCTTGTCTTTTTGTTTGACAGGGTAGTGTTTTAAATTACACAATAGTTCAGATTCAGCTTAAGGCCTCATAACAGCTAAGTTTTCCTAGGTATTACTATTAGTAATGTTTTTAAAATGTAGGTGTGGATTCTGATGAACAAGGGTATTCTTGATAAGTGATGGAATTCTTGTCTGAATTTTCAGGTAAGAAACCTCGAACCAAAGCACCCAAGATACAGCGTCTTGTTACTCCACGTGTCCTCCAACACAAACGTCGGCGCATTGCTTTGAAGAAGCAGCGCACGAAGAAAAACAAGGAAGAGGCTGCAGAATACGCTAAGCTTTTGGCCAAGAGAATGAAGGTAAGTCAAGATACCTGGTAGAAAAAGTCAGGCCTTAACTTTGGATTTACGTTTTTAACTCAGACAAGCTATAACTGCTTTTTTGTTTTGTTTAGGAGGCCAAAGAAAAGCGCCAGGAACAGATTGCCAAGAGACGGAGGCTGTCTTCTCTGAGAGCTTCTACCTCAAAGTCTGAGTCCAGTCAAAAATGAGATTGTTGTAAGAGGAACAAATAAATAAGATCAGACGTCAAACTACCTTTATTGATTTTCTTCATTCATAAGAAACAAATTCTGGTCACAGAAAAGGAAGTGTGCAGGAGATCCCTTCAAGTGGAGAGGCTGAGACCACACTGGGACAGTGGTAGAGATGGCCAGGACAGGGTTCTGGGGGGAATGGGTGGATAGCTCAGGAAAGGATTCTGAGCAGAATGTCCACTGCTTTTTCAGTGCGTCATGGAACAACTTGGGGGAAATAAAGGACAGACTATTAATCTTTTGTATACTTTATTTTGAAGAATACAGTTTTAAAGATCTATACATAATACATGAAAAGTGCCCTTATGAAGATGGACATTTGTCATACGTAAGTAAAAAAAAAAAAAAGATACCTTGTTAAAAGCATAGTTAACGGATACCATTTTAAAACAGTTCACAAAGCTTTTAAAACCAGTGCAAGTTGTATTAACAAAAAGCTTTTCACCTCTAGTGAATTGCTATATTCATCCTTTTTATGGTTTCAGTGTGCCTTTAAGAAACACTCCTTGCATCAATGAAAGATGCACAAAGAGAAAGCATGCTTTTTCTAATGCAGCCTGTCTAGTTTCTGTAGTAATTGCAGTTAGAACCAACCTTTTACAGACTAGAAGGATCATTAAAAGGCACGTTAGGCTTTAAGGGTGACGAACAGGAGTTCCTTATTTGCTGGATTATACATTTTTTTTTAACCACAGGTGAGTAAAATTTTCAAACTGCTTTTAACAGAGGAGCAGTGCTTCACAAAATGTGCAGTGATTCAGAAGTTTGGGGCCCGGGATTCTACATTACTTGCAAGTTTCAGGCTAATACCGGTAATGCCATCCCCTAGACTGGACCAGATAGAAGATTCTTAGGCAAAAGTGAGATCCCCATTGCTCTTCATACAAGGTACTAAAATGTTACATAAAAGGGGAAGTCTTGATTGGCAATTGATATTTTGTAAATTGAAGTCAAACTAAAAAGGCAGAAAAGGAAAATGAAGCATTTTAAAATGACCCAAACCAAAAAGGAGTAACACTGCAGTCATAGGGGGGTCACATAAAGGCCAGAAGTCAAGTCTGGTATACAGCCCAGAGTTTGTATTAACCAGTACTTAGTTGATTCCAATGTATGAAACATGAGAACCATCACCCTGCTTTCTCATATTAAGGAGTACAGTCACTAAAGTGGACAGATAATACTTGGGTTAGACTATTCTAGCTCAATCCCAGCAGATTTAAGATTGAGAACTACTTTTTAAAAGAGGATGTTGGAGAATATTTCAACATTAAGAATGTTATATCCTGCATTTCTAGTTTGCACCAAAAATGAAAAGAGCAACAATTGAATATCCCAATATTAAGAGACTTACTTATGCTTATATTCTGCTTACTGAACACAGTTAACCCTAACAAAGCGGGTTGCTATAATTAACCTACAAAATGCAGCTAAAGTTGTATCAGACTGTCCACTCCATATGTTAAAGGTTTAGCATTTAGGTAATGTTAAAAAACAATCTGCACTAATTTGAAAGATTATTTGCAGAAGTTCTCAGGCTTTTAAGTTTTATACATTGCTACAACTCATTGTAAACATCTCTAAATCTATGGATAATAATTGTATATCTGGCTGTTTGGTTTTCCTTTGCAGTTTGTAGTGGTCCACTTTCTATGGTAGGTGCTAGAAAAGGCCTTTATGTGCTTTTAATAAATTGATCCCTATTTCTTGACAGCAGCAGGCTAAGGTTTCCAATGTAAAATGGATGAGTCATTTAGAATGTTACAGAAAGTTACTAGAAAATGCATACTTTGGTACAAATATGGCCAAATCTTAAATGTGTAAGGAGATGTTCATTACACTTCTTAGTGCTTTTGGGGTAATTTAGTTCAAGTTAAGGCTTAAACAGTACTGGATTCTAAAAGTCAAAAGGGTTAGAATTGTCCACATTTCAGGAGCTTTGAAGATGTGACGGAACAGCACAGCAAGCTTAAGAATTTTTCATTTTATTCGACCTGGGGTTTTTATTTGCAAGGTAATTCCAAACTTGATGGGGCAGTGTTAAATTGCAAAAATACATACTCTGAGACAGTGCAAACAATCCACTTTAAGGTAATGAGAGTTGTGCATAATTTCTGACAAGTTCTTTCACTTAGCACTTTCACAATAAATTGAAATGAAATCTGCATAGGTCAGATTAACCCTGAAATGTTGGAAGACTGGTATAGTAACAAGTTCTTAAAGATTACACCAGGTGGGAGATTTGTAATGGAAATAATTTTTTAATCAATCAGTTGATCTAGTCATCCGCATAATTACTATAAAAGCACACATATCAACCATTGGCTTTTTCAACCATGCAGGGTTAAGGCAAACATTACTATTCCTAAGGGACATTTTTAATGAAAGGCATGATAAATGTCAGGCATGTGAGGTCATGATTTTCTTGAACCTACTGGCAACAAGCCTAATAAGCTTTAATGTTTTAAGACTTATTGTTCGATCCTAAAAAAAACTATTTACAAATGCACAAATAATAAGCATAGAAATCTATTATACAAGAATAAAATTTCTGTGTGCAGTGCAAGTTTATCCCACAGGTTTTTAAAAGTGACCAATAGCAACAATTCATGTACCTGAACAATTTCAGGTCCAAAGAATAAAGAGGAACATTTTAAACCTATTCCAATTTTGTAAATTATGAGGCTGATTTAATTTCATTTAAACTACATGACTGGCTCATTTATTCCAATCTTAAAGCTGTTGCAAATTAATGGTATTGGGAAGAGGATGAAAAGTAATGTGGATATTCAAGATAATCCATTAAGAAAATACATAATATGGATGAAGAAATAGAGGCAAGGCGGTTGTCATCAGACTTTAAGGTAATTTTGATTAATGACTACAGAGGAGTTTAGTAGTAGTCATTTAATAGCTGCAGACCCCTTTCAGAGAACTGTATTGCAACATGCAGTCTAAGAATTTTAATAAATATAATATGGCTGTACATACAAATACCTACACAGCCACACATATATACACATACACAAATAGTTGCTCTTATAATTGAGATTTCATTTGTTTGGGGGTTAGGCAAGTTTACATTAAACTACTATGCCCCAAACCCAATAGCTTCAAATATAAACAAAATGCCAAGAATTAATATTTCTCATCAACCTACATACACTGAGAAATCCAAAAAACAGTTTTCAAGCGGAGGCAGATAAAACCATTTAGAAGTTGCAAACCTTCAGACATGAACCCTGGGACATTTTAATAGCATTTTTATGTTGCAAGAGGATTCAGTATAAGCTACATTTCATTATATACTGTCCCAAGAGTTAACTTCATTTCACTTTCATCAATCGTTAGCATTTGGAACAAACCTTACATGTTTGCCAACTGAATCTATTTACCCTCAAGCTTTGTGCATCAAAAAATCTAGTGAACCTCTTACTTAAATGAGAGGCGCTCCAAAACACTTCCTGCACCATTCCACACTGATACTTGGCGGAGCATCAATTTTCTGTAACTTCTCAAGAATCTCTGAAGACAAATTATTGTATGCAAGTCCATATTCATTGTCGAAAGCCTCTGAAAGACATTTTCAAAAATGGAGTTGTAATTTGTGAAACAAAAGCCATAAATAGAAAAATGGTAGTCAAGTAAAGTCAAGTACATATATAAACTGCATATTTAAAAGTAGAAATCTTTTCAAAACTTAGAGGAGTATTTACCCATACCAATTGCAATTGTGTAAATTACTTAAGAGAATGAAAAAACCTGCTTTAGTAATCATTAACCAACTTACCAATATCAATATTCTCTCTTCCAAGAGACACTAATGATAAGAAGAGGATTTCTCGGTATAAACTCCTATAAAACAATTATTTTTAAAGTTAATGGGCAAAGAACATAAAAACACGGCAGTTTTTTAATTTTTTTTTTTTTTTTTTTTTAACGTTTATTTATTTTTGAGACAGAGAGAGACAGAGCATGAACAGGGGAGGGGCAGAGAGAGAGAGAGGGAGACACAGAATCTGAAACAGGCTCCAGGCTCTGAGCTGTCAGCACAGAGCCCGACGCGGGGCTCGAACTCACGGACCGTGAGATCATGACCTGAGCCGAAGTCGGACGCTTAACCGACCAAGCCACCCAGGCGCCCCTCATGGCGGTTTTTTTAAAATGGTGAGCAATGATTAAGCTCTATAGTTTTTTTTTTTTTTTTTTTTAACGTTTATTTTTCAGACAGAGAGAGACACAGCATGAACGGGGGAGGGGCAGAGAGAGAGGGAAACAGAATCGGAAGCAGGCTCCAGGCTCTGAGCCATCAGCCCAGAGCCCGACGCAGGGCTCGAACCCGCGGACCGCGAGATCGTGACCTGAGGCGAAGTCGGACACCCAACCAACTGAGCCACCCAGGGTCCCCAAGCTCTATAGTTAACAGCAATGTATCCACTGGTTTTGATATCACTCCACAGTTATGTCACCTTTTGCAACACTGAATTTCTATTTCAAATTAAAAAGTTATGGGCATAAGGCTTCACACCAAAAACTTTTAAATGGCTTACCTTCATTATTAACATTTTAACAATACACAGTTTCACCCTTGAACAATATGGGTTTGAGTTCCATGGGTCCACCTACACTTTTTTTTTTAATGTTTATTTTTGAGGGAGAGAGAGAGGGGGAGACAGAATCCAAACAAAGCAGGCTCCAGGCTCTGAGCTGTCAGCACAGAGCTGGATATGGGGCTCAAACTTGTGAACTGTGAGATCACAACCTGAGCTGGTCAGATACTTAACAGACTGAGCCACTCAGGCACCCCCACACTGTTTTTGTTTTGCTTTTCAATACAGCAGAGTCCTATAAAGGTATTTTCCTTATAATTTTTTAGTAACATTTTCTTTAGTAACTTTATTGTAGAAACACAGTATATAATACAACATACAAAATGTGTTAACTGTTTACGCTATAGGTAAGGTGTCTGGTCAAGAGTAGGCTATTAAGTTTTGGGGTAGTCCAAAATTATACACAGATTATCAATTCCATGGGGGGGGGGTCATTCAAGGGGTCAATTTAACTCTACTTTCCAATTAAAATTTGCAAAAGCAGGGTCTTCTCTCATCTTTTGCCACTTGACAAAGTAATGTTAATTTTTAAGTAAGTTCGGGGTCCAAACCCCTTGGACACAGTGTGGAAAGGTGGTGTGGTCTCTTTACTATTTAACCTACCAATAAAGGATGAACCATATTTATTTGGTCTGTGAACATAATACTGTCAAAAGCCAAACCTTAAAAATGAAGGAAAGCTTAAGAAATGAAGTGATTCCTGAATATTTTAACATAGAAAAAAATTGCAGAGTAATGTTGACTCTGATAAAGCTTCATCATATAGCTTTGTTTAAAAGGTTCAGAAGCCATAACCTGTCATTTCTAATTTTCCTTCCCTGCCCTTAAACTACAGATGCTTGAAACTAGCTGCTCTTTAGACTGTGAAGGTCATCTCTATCTCACCTGTTGAGATTACAAAAGGACCCATCATTTTCATAATCAATTCATGCTCTATCACTTCTGAAGTTATCTTCAAAGATGCCACAACCAAAGAAACTTGTAGAGTACCTGGAAACTGTTAATGATTGTTGGTAGAATTTATGATGCCACTTTTCTGAAGTTTCCACTGCAAAATTTACTTATGTAGAGGCTGGAGTGAGTACTGATCTAAGCATGTTAGCAGAAGCAGGAAAGCTCCTTATCCTTTTTAATTCACTGTTTCCATCACGTTCCTAAATTGTTTCTATTCCTAAATAGGTTTTTTTTTTTTTTTTAAACTATCCCACAAGAAAATAAAATATAAGATGCGCAGGTTGACAGAGCCTGAACAAGTAGTATACATGTATAATAACATCACTGTTAACAAATTCATCGAAGCTTTCCAGTGAATAACAGCAGTGGTTCCCAAAGACGCAGTACAGTTTAGACATTCATGAATCACCTCCTAAAATTTAATCTATTCCTCTATACCAGAACTTTTGTTAGGTTTGCTCAGGTATGAAAGGAAACTCTGGGTAGCACTTTTCAAAACAGGTATGCTTCTTTTACAATTAGAGATATGTTTTAAATAATAAACATGAAATTGAGTGGCAAGAAGCAAAAATGATTATTACCTTTGTCTTTTCATGTCTGGCTTTATTAGCTGTGAAAGTAGGTTGATGGGTTTCAGAACATCATTATGTTGAATACTCTGCCTGATGGTTTCTACTAAAGTGCTTGTTGCTTCTTGTTCCTCTGACAGGAGAGACAATTTCTTTTCAGAATCTAATAAGAAGAACACAGGAAGTAAGAATAATTACTTTTAAAAGACTTTTTTTCCAGAACTGTAGCATTTTCTAGTTTTCTATTCAACACCGCCTCCCCCTTAAGAGTAAACTTCTGTGTCAATGTGACCAGCTACAAAATGTTTTTCCTGCTTTCTTCAGATAGGAAAGGCTTGTCCCTTTGCCTTTTCTCTGAACACAGGGGTTCCTGCTTCAGGCTGGGATGTGATAGTTTGTACTCCAGCAGCAATCTTATAACCATAGAGCAACCTTAACTGATGGAAACGCAAGACACAAGTAAGACACAACACAAGGAGCCTGGGTCCCTGATGACAGAGGAGTTGCCTATCAGTCCTGGAGTGTCCACTTCATAACTTCTCTATGGGAGAGAATAATCTTTACCTGTTTAAACTTCTGTTATTTGCCATTAAATATAGCCGAGTATAATCCTAATTGATACAAAGGCAATTCTAGAATTATTAAGAACAAACATTTATACAGATTTCATAGATTATAAAAGTGCTTCAGTACTGTACTGGAATTGAATCATGCTGACATTCAAAGTATACAAAATCAATGAAGTGTGCTTGGCCCAGAATAAAAGGAAAACTAATACTGCAGGTAATTCCAGCAGCCGTACAATTTTATTTATACCCATGTGAGTTGAGATGGGAATATGTATCCAGTAGCTCCCTAGTCAGTCTCATTGAGAATCCATCATAAAACCAGCTGTTGTATTTTTCGTACAACACAGCCCCTTAGTAAAGGTAACTAGTAAGTACTTCATTTGTGTTCAAACAAAGAAACAGCAAAGCTCTCTATTACAAGGGGAAATACTGGCTCTCACGGGCTTTGATTCTAGCTCTTCTACCTGCCACATGATGACCTTTGAATATATTTGATTTTTATGCTATGCTGTGATTTTAGAACCTAACCAAATATAATCTGCAACTTCACTGTTTCTCATTTAGTTTAATTAACACTTCGAGATATAATTCCCAAACCATTCAATACACCCATTTAAAGTGTACAATTCAGTGGTTTTCAGTACATTAAGCTGTACAATCATATTATCATCCCCAAAGAAATCTCCTGTCTATTAGCAGTCCCTCCTCTATCTCCCAAACCCCTCAGCCCTAAAAATAATACTTTTATTTTTATTTTTTAAATTTTTAAAAAAAAAAATTTTTTTTTCAACGTTTTTTATTTATTTTTGGGACAGAGAGAGACAGAGCATGAACGGGGGAGGGGCAGAGAGAGAGGGAGACACAGAATCGGAAACAGGCTCCAGGCTCCGAGCCATCAGCCCAGAGCCTGACGCGGGGCTCGAACTCACGGACCGCGAGATCGTGACCTGGCTGAAGTCGGACGCTTAACTAACTGCGCCACCCAGGCGCCCCAATACTTTTATTTTTAAATAATATTCCACTGTATGGATAGGCCATATTTTATCCATTTATCAGTGGATGGACATTTAGGTGGTTTCCATTATTTGGCTATTAAGAAAATGCTAAGCACAGTGCACAAATTTTTATACATAGGTATGTTTTCATTTCTTGGTATATACTCAAGAGTGCAACTGCTGGGGCGCCTGGGTGGCGCAGTCGGTTAAGCGTCCGACTTCAGCCAGGTCACGATCTCGCGGTCCGTGAGTTCGAGCCCCGCGTCGGGCTCTGGGCTGATGGCTCGGAGCCTGGAGCCTGTTTCCGATTCTGTGTCTCCCTCTCTCTCTGCCCCTCCCCCATTCATGCTCTGTCTCTCTGTGTCCCAAAAATAAATAAAAAATGTTGAAAAAAAAATTAAAAAAAAAAAAAAAAAGAGTGCAACTGCTGTGTCTTATGAATACTCTACTATTTTGAGGACCTGCGAAACTGTTTTCCAAAGTAGCTCCGCTATTCTTTATTCCACTCAGCAGTGTATAAGGGTTCCAATTTCTCTACATCCTCACTAACACCAACACTTGTTAGTGTCTGATCCTTTAGATTATGGCCTACCTACTGAGTGGGAAGTGTCTCTCTTTGTGGTTTTGGTTTGCATGTCCTTGAGGTCTAATGATATCTAACATCTTTTCATTTGCTTTTGGCCATTTGTATAACATCTCTGAAGAACTGTCTATTCAGATCCTACTATGGTCTGAATGTGTCTCCCCAAAATTCTTATGTTGAAAGACCTCATATCAAATGTAATGGCATTAGGAGGTGAGGCCTTTGGGAGGCAATTAGGTCATGAGGGCAGAGCCCTCATGACTGGATTAGTGCCTATAAAATTTAGGGGGTACCAGAGTTCCCTCATATGAAAGGATCTAATGAGAAATCTGCAACCTGGAAGAGGGCCCTGAACTGACTGTGTTGGCACCCTGATCTTGGACCCACAGAACTGTGAGAAATACATTTCTATTGTTTATAAGCCACCCAGTCTTTGGTATTTTGTTACAGTAGCCAGAATGGACTAAGACAGATCCTTTGCCCAGTTTTAAAGTGGGTTGTTTTTTTATTGTTGAGTTGTAAGAGTTCTTTGTATGTTTTGACTTTAAATCCTTTTTAAGGTGTATTATTTGTACATATCTTTCCCCTAGTCCATGGGTTGACATTTTTGATGGTTTATTTTTCAGCACAGAAGTTTTTGATTTTAATTGTCTACTTAATCTACTTTCCCTTTTCTCACTTGTGCTTTTGGTGGTGGTATATCTAAAAAGGCCTGTGTTCTACAAGGTCATGAATATTTACTCCTATTCTAAGACTTCTACAGTTTTAGCTCTTACATTTAGATCTATAATCCATTTTGAGTTCATTTTTATGTACAATTTGAGGAAGTGATCCATCTTTGCCTTTTTTTTTGTTTTGCATGTTGCTCCAGTGGTCCCAGCACCATTTGTTGGAAAGACTATTCTTTAGGTCTGTTTTAGCCTATTGTTGGATTGATCCCTTTATCATTATATAATGCCTTTCTTTGTCTCTTTCCACACTCTTTTGTTTTAATGTCTATTTTCTGTCTGATAGAAGTAAAAGGCGAAAGATTTATACAATCTGAAGAGAAACCAGAGTATTATTTTTTTGTCTAACATAAGTATTGCTACCCTATTTGCTTTTGTTTGTTTTGTTTGTTTCCATTTGCACACATATCTTTTTCCAGCCCTTCACTTTCATTCTCTGTTTATCTTTAGGTCTAAAATAAGTCTCTTGTAGGCAGCAAAGAGATGGGTCTCTCTCTCTCTTTTTTTTTTAATCCATTCTGTCATCCTCTCCTTTTGATTAGGGCGTTTAGTCCATTTACATTTAAAGTCATTATTGACAGGTATGTACTTACTGCCATTTTAATTGTTTTCTGGTTGTTTTCATAATTCTCTGTTCCTTTCTTCTTTTCTGGCTCTCTTCCTTGTGGTTTGAGGGTTTTCTTTAGTTTTTATGCTTAGATTCCTTTCTCTTTATTTTTTTTTTTATATTATAGGTGTTTGATTTGTGACTACCATGGGGTACATGGAGAGTGTTAATATTGGCTCCAAGTGTCCAGCTATCTAGGCTAGGGGAGGAGAAGAAAAACAGTGCCTGCCACCACTTTTGTTCCCAGAGAAGTCTATAGATCTCTGCCCCTTTGGTACATGTCCTAAAATTAGTCAACAAATCTCCTTCACATATACCCCAGGCACTTTTCAAACTGCTGCTGCTTTGCTGTGTCCCCAGCAAGTTACTTAGCATGCTGGCTCTTTAAAGGTGGGGACTCAGCTTCCTATCATCCTCTGGCTCTCCTGGAGTTAAGTGCTGCTGATTTTCAAAGCCAGAAGTTATGGGGACTTTGCTTCTCAGTGCAGGTACCTAGTATGGGGTCCGATCCCCTCCTTCCTCCCCCATGCTTATGATGCTCCTCCCACTTGTAGTTTGTTGTACTGGAAGTATGGTTCCCGACTGCCCTGCTGCCCCTTTTTGATATGGACTTCTCTCTACAACTAGCTTTGGAAGATCTGTTTCACCAGTCTCCAGGTCATTTTCAATTAGTTCAACAGATGTAGCTGTTGCTTCAATTTGTCTGTGGGACAAAGTAAACTCAAGATCCGTCTACTCTGCCATCTTCCCTCCTTTTTCTTTAATAATTTTCACCAATTATGGTTGTTTTGCTAGGAAGCAGGTCTCTGAAAATCCTCTTCCAGAAGTCATTGAGAAGTTGTACCATTCTAAAAGTCATCACCCACTTTGGGGCGCCTGGGTGGCTCAGTCAGTTAAGTGTCCGACTTCGGCTCAGGTCATGATCTCGCAGTCTGTTGGTTCGAGCCCCGCGTCAGGCTTTGTGCTGACAGCTCAGAACCTGGAGCCTGTTTCAGATTCTGTGTCTCCCTCTTTCTCTGACTCTCCCCTGTTCATGTGCTCGCTCTCTCTGTCTCAAAAATAAATAAATGTTTTAAAAAAATTAAAAAAAAAATAAAAGTCATCACCCACTTAATTGTTCTCTTTTAATGTCATTTACATGCCAATTCTTCATTTAAAGCAGCCAATCAAGGCATTCTTGAGAAATAAGGCCATTCTTGAAAATGCTAAATTTTATTCTCATCATAAATTATAGAATATTTTGAAACACTTGTGCATTTCAAGAGAGGTGGGAAATAACTAAAGAAATAGCAACGCTATCATTTTCTAACATGAAATTTCAAGGCTACTTGGCTATTTAAAAAAAACATAAAAATATCTGAACTGAAATCACAACAACAAAAATGACAAAAACAGCTTATAATGTACTTAACTATAATTTTATGACTAGCATTTTCAAGGGAAACAATCCAAATAGCAAAATATTAATAGAGTTTTTGAAAAGAACAATCTAATAAAAGATTAAAAGTGAACTGTTCCCTTTCTCTTCCAAGGAGCCACTGTTAGTAGTAGTTTTAGACCTTTTTATTTGCATATATTCAAAACACAGATATATATTTTGGGGTTGATTTTTCTAAAGAAAAAAAAGAAAGAAGATCATATAGTGTTCTGAAACCTGCCCTTTTTCACTCAATATATGATGGGCATCCATCCTTTCAGACACCTGTATGCAAATGACCCTTATACTTTTTCTTGGCTGCCAACATTTCATAGTATGGATTTATCTCAATTTTCCTGTTAGGTATTTATGTGAAGTTTTTAAAACAAATAATCATACAGTAAGCATCACTGTACAGAAAGCTTTGCATATGCTTTCTATAGAACAGAGCTGTCTTACTATGATTGCTGAGTTTAAGGATATCCACATATTAAATATGGATAATATAGTCCACATTGTTCTCCAGAAGTATATCACTTGCACTTCTTTTTTTTTTTTAATTTTT
Organism: Neofelis nebulosa; assembly: GCF_028018385.1. NCBI lineage: Eukaryota > Metazoa > Chordata > Mammalia > Carnivora > Felidae > Neofelis > Neofelis nebulosa. Next base: position 50,841,846 of record NC_080793.1, read on the forward strand.
TTTTCAACGTTTTTTATTTATTTTTGGGACAGAGAGAGACAGAGCATGAACGGGGGAGGGGCAGAGAGAGAGGGAGACACAGAATCAGAAACAGGCTCCAGGCTCCGAGCCATCAGCCCAGAGCCTGACGCGGGGCTCGAACTCACGGACCGCGAGATCGTGACCTGGCTGAAGTCGGACGCTTAACCGACTGCGCCACCCAGGCGCCCCTCATTTGCACTTCTTTTTTTTTTTTTTTTTTTTCAACGTTTTTTATTTATTTTTGGGACAGAGAGAGACAGAGCATGAACGGGGGAGGGGCAGAGAGAGAGGGAGACACAGAATCGGGAACAGGCTCCAGGCTCCGGGCCATCAGCACAGAGCCCGACGCGGGGCTCGAACTCACGGACCGCGAGATCGTGACCTGGCTGAAGTCGGACGCTTAACCGACTGCGCCACCCAGGCGCCCCCCTCATTTGCACTTCTAACAGTGTATCAAAGTGTTCTTTCCCTTCATATCCTCAAAAAGACTGGATTTTAATTATTAAGATCTTTTGCCATCCTGATGTAACTAAGTTTGTATTTTTCCTTTTTTAACAAAAGAACTTGATATTTCATTAAATAAAGAGCTTGAGCATTTTTTCATATTTGTGTTAGGAACTGAATCTTATCTCCTCAAAATTCATATGTTTGAAGCTCTAACCCCCAATGTGGCTATATTTGAAGATAGGGTCTTTTTTTTTTTTTTTTAACGTTTATTTATTTTTGAGACAGAGAGAGACAGAGCATGAACAGGGGAGGAGCAGAGAGACAGGGAGACACAGAATCTGAAACAGGCTCCAGGCTCTGAGCTGTCAGCACAGAGCCCGACGTGGGGCTCGAACCCACGGACCGTGAGATCATGACCTGAGCCGAAGTCAGACACTTAACCGACCAAGCCACCCAGGCGCCCCTGAAGATAGGGTGTTTAAAGAGGTAATTAAGGTTAAATGAGGTCATAGGGTGGGAACCTAATCCAACATAACTGGTGTCCTCATAAGCAGAGAAAAAGACGCCTGGGGGATGCACATGTACACAGAGAAAAGGCCAACTGCAAGCCAAGGAGGGAGGCCCTGGGAGAAACCAACCTTGCTCACACCAGTTCCAGACTGTGAGGAATGAATTTCTGTTGCTGAAGCCACCCAGTCTGTGGTATTGTTATAGTAGCCCTGGCAAACTAATATAAACTATGCAATGTTTCTTCCATGAACTGCCTACTGATGTCATTTGTTCATTCATCTCCTGGGTTGTGTCGTCTTATTGACTTAAAGGACTATGGAACAGTGAATGATACAACTTTTTAAATGCTCTGTAAAAATATGTTCTAAATACAAAAGACTGAAAATGAAACCAGAATCTTTGAGGTTAGTATCCATGTAATTAAAATTATGATCTTATACCAACACATCCAAATTACTCTTAAACTATATAGAATTTACTCTCCAGGGCACCTTGGTGGCTCAGTAGGTTAAGGATTCAACTCTTGATTTCAGCTCAGGTTATGATCTCACAGTTTGTGAGTTTGAGCCTGGTGTCAGGCTCCGCGCTCACAGTGCAGATCCTGCTTGGGATTCTCTCTCTCCCTCTCTCTCTGCCCCTCCCCTACTCACACATGCACTTGCTCATTTACTCTCTCAAAATAAATTAAAAAAAAAAAAAAAAAGAATTTACTCTCCAAATACCTAACCAATTGGCATTTGACAGAAAAATCACAAAACACTCTTCAACTCCCTGATGCAGTTAAATGGGTCAGTACAAGTGCAAATCAATTTGATCTAAAGTGGCAAGACTTTTGAAAGAAATAATAAAAACATATGAAAAATTTTAAAGTAAAGCAGAATAATTTGTTTCTCTCATCTCAATTTTTTACCTCAGTAGTCTATTCTTCTTTATTGTTTTTAAAATTTTTTAATGTTTATTTTTATTTTTGACAGGGACACTGCATGAATGGGAGAGAGGGAGACACAGAATCTGAAGCAGGCTCCAGGCTTTGCGCTGTCAGTACAGAGCCTAACGTGGGGCTCAAACTCATGGACTGCAAGATCATGACCTGAGCTGAAGTCGGACGCTTAAACGACTGATCCACCCAGGCACCCATTATTCTTCGTTATTGTTAAATAGTATTTTACTGTATGGATTGTACCACAATTTGTTTATTTATTCACCTATGAAAAGATACATGGGTTATTTCCAGTTTGAGTCTTTTATGTCTTTAATTCTAATTTACTTACTAAAATTCCTCCATGAGACATACAAAGGTTCTCCTGGTTCCTGATGAAGGTTGATATTATCCCATAATAGCTGAATATACACAAGTTTGCTATCCTGGGACAGAGATGACAGAGGAAGCTAAAAGAGATCAATAGAAAGTATTAGTACTCTAAGCATAATAATTACCAGTGGATCTAGCAAAGCTTGGTTATATAAAATAAAAGCGTTCTTTTGAAACTGTGAACCTAAAATTCTAAGCAAAAAATTTTGATTTTTATTTGTATTGATACATATTCCTACTTTCTGAGGTGCAGATTTTTCATTCCTACTTCCACAGATTGCAAAGACAACTTGGTAATTGGCACAGTGGCCACATGAAAGATTAGTCACCATTAGAACAAATTTAAGGTAGAGAAAGTACAATAGTTTCTACTATCTTGTGCTGTTACTTAAAATAAATGAGTCAAAATAGAGTGTAATACTTTAAGAAAATATTTTCCTGTGCCCCTGGTGTGTGTTGGGGTGTCTCTAATCAATATTATAAATGAAGGAACTCTAGGAGCCCACTATCTCCAATGGAATCGGGCACCCCAGCCCAAGTACAGTAAGGGCTTTAAAGTCAGACAGCCAGACTGTGGTCTTGGCTCCCCGTCACGTAGCAGGTGTGTGACCTTGTGGAAATTACTTAACTTCTCCAACTTTTAATTATATCATCTGAAAAACATGCATAAGAGGAGTCCTTTAAAATAAAGTTGTTGTGAGAAGGTCAACTGGTGATATGATAGTTCAGAATAAAAGCTACCTTTTCTAGCCACCCTTGCAAACTAGGTATGACCATATAACTAAGTTTAGGCCAAACAGATACATAGAGAAATGTTATGTACAACTCCAGGAACCATCCCTACAGAAAGAAGACACATTCTTCCCCATTCATTTTTATCCTTACTGCTGGCTGGAATATGGACATGATGGCTAGAAATAGAGAGGCCATCCTGGACCAGGTATAGAACTTGGAAATGGAGGTTATACACAGCTGACCAAAAAGACAGAAGGATCTCAGGTCCCTAAGACTACATCATCCCAGGACCACCTTCCCAAACTTTGATGTGAGAGAGAAATAATGTACATCTCGTTAAGGCACTGTTGTTGTACACTTGTTACTCTGAAGTTAAGCCTCATTCTAACCAACACCAACGTAGTACAAGTATAGAAGTTGGTACCCTACCTGTACACCTCCATTACAATGTTCAGATGTGAGGATAAGTCCTGGCAAGTTACTAGGAAGGTCCAAACGTCTGAAATACCAAACGAGGTTCCAGAAAATGATTGGATGCTTATTGATGAAAGAGGATGTGTGAATCACTTGATCACCTTCATTTTCTAGCAAAGATTCAAGTTCTTTACGAAGCACTAGAGGACTCAAGTAGGGCACAGAAACAGGGGGAGGATTGGGTCTTTTTCCTAAAGGATCCTTTAAAAAATAAAAATACAGAAAGAAGTGAATATTATCTACTCTGTGTATGTTTAAGAGTACTTCTCAAGGAGATTATGCTCTATCCTTTCAAAATCAGTTATTTCAGAACCATTGCTACATGCAGTATATGCTAATGAAAACCTAAAAAAAGAAAAGAAAGTACTTAATCATAAATGCCTTTACGTTAAATGATTACAAAAGAAAATAATCCAGAGACAGACCCTAAACATACAGAGTTTCTCTATCAGATTGATTTTTTTTTCCTTTTCAACTTTTACAAAAAAAATACTACATTTCAGGGATGCCTGGGTGGCTCAGTCGGTTAAGCATCCGATTCTTGATTTAAGTTCAGGTCATGGTTTTCATGGTTGTGAGACTGAGCTCTGCATCAGGCTCTGTGTTGAGCATGGAGCCTGCTTGGGATTCTCTCTTTCCCTCTGCTGCTCTCCTGCTAGTGTGTGTTCTTGCACACACATGCTCTCTCTCAAAAACAAAACAGAAAGAAATACTACATTTCAGATATTTATGATTATTCCAAAAAAAAAAAAAAAAGTTGACTCTATCTTCTTCCTACAATCTAAATAGATGGGGCAATTTTTGTGTTAATATTATTTGATGACTCCTTTTAGAATTATATCTAATGTGCTTTCACATTTGATTGCAACAGCTAAAGAGCAGTCTTACAAACAAAGGAAAACGATGCCAATTCAGTCTTTCTAAGTTGTGCATATTATAATCAGAATAAAATGCTTATGACCAACTCATTAATGGGTACCCGTAGTGCCCAGGCTGTGGTCTCCAAATACCATTTCCTCAAAAATGAACCAGAGCTTCTTAGAGAAATGGCTGATTCTAGGTCTAGAGAAAGAAATATTAACATGAGCATGAAACATCTTGTCATGTAAGAAAGCAAAGAAGCTTTGTAAAAAAATTAGAAAAAGGCTGCTAGAGATGTGTCAAAAGAACTAAAACACCAACCTGTAGAGGCTTCTAGCTGATCAAAGATGGATGATATATTAATAAGGATAACAACAGCAATGGATGTAAACCTATTTAAATTAGTGAGCTCATAATGATACTCTATTCCTCCAAATTAATTCATCACCTTAGAGGATGCTAGGAATCCAACCTGTTATTTTGAAAACTGGTAAGTAAAAGGAAAAATATTTGTCCCACCTTTCCAAAATAAACTGCATTTTTGGAAAAGCAAACAGAAAACATGGAGGATGTTTCTCTTTACAGATGTATCCAACATATATAAAGACAATTAGACTACCAGCCTTGAAAGCTGGAAATGAATAATCTGAGGTAGGCAATGAGGCATTAATCGCTACTAGCATCACAAAGAAAGTTCATGTCTTCTATTGAGGGACATTCTACCACTGCAATTGTCTTACAAAAATAAACAACCAAACAAAAACCTGAATGTGATCAAGCTTCTAGATATAATTACCAATTTATAGCGTCATAATCAACAAATACAGTTGCAAGGCTAAAAAAGAGGGTCTACAGATGTAAAATGACTAAAAAACAGATCAACCAATTGGTAATGCATAGATGTTATTTGATCCTCATTCTTCAAACTACAGAAGACACACATACTTCACATTTTTAAAATAGAAATTTGAACAGAGATTGAATAATTTGATTTTTTTGGTTGTATAGTGGCATTGTATTTTTCAGAGTCCTTATCTCTTAGGAACTACATACAAATATTTACAAATGGAATATATGATATTTGAAATTTATTTCAGAATAATCTAGGAAAGAAGTGAATAAGGATATACATAAAAGAAGAATGGCCATAAGTTGAAAATTACTGAAGCCAGATGATGGGTCAAAGGGACTCCATATACTCCTTTTATTTTTGAATGTACTTGAAATCTTAAAAAGCTGTTAGTCTAGGGGCACCTGGGTGGTTCAGTCAGTTGAGCATCTGACTCTTGGTTTTGGCTCAGGTCATGGTCTCACAGTTCGTGAGATTGAGCCTGGCATGCAGCTCTGCACGGAGCCTGCTTGGGATTCTTTCTTTCCCTCTCTGCCCGCAACCTCCCCCGCCCATTTCTCTCATTCTCTCTCTCTCTCTCAAAATAAATAAAAATTTAAATAAATAAAAATCAATCAATCAAAAAATAAAAAGTTCTTAGTCTCTTTATCTTATCACTCATGGTTAAAGAAAAGCTACTAAAGATGGATTATGTGCTATTCTAATAAATACTTTCATGAACACACAGATAATTATGATGTTGTTACCTACCACAACTTCCTGCAGACTGTTGGGAAGACTGACTGTTGAAATGCCATGAAACGGTCGCTGGGAAAAGTCAATATTTTGCAAGGGACCCCCAACACTGTGACTTCGCGTCAAAGATACATTTCGCTTTGATAAACTATTAGGCACAGATGAAATTTTCATGGTTTGGACTTCTCCACCGGCTTTCTTTATTTCATCACTTAAAAAACATGAGGAAGAAATGCTGTATTTGTGCTGTAATACAATCTCAATTTGTATACCTAGAGTATTTTCTACAGTGAACTCTGAGTCTAACTGAATATATCGGAGAAGAATCAGTACCACCTTATAAGATTAAATTTTCTTCAGGCATTTCTGTAAAAGTGGTCAGGAGAACAGGATGGGATGGATAATTCTGGTGACAGATGGGAAGAAGAGGACAAAGGGTAGACAATAGATATTCTTTTTAAAAGATTAAGTGCCCATTCACAGTTGCTTTATTCAAACATTATTTCCTCTTTATTAAACAAAATCACCTAGAATTATCCTGCGTCCAACTAGATATTACAGATGAGTATTTAACCTCTACCAGGCCAAGATCCACCTAAGGGCAGAAACTAGATCTTACTTTTTTATTTTTAGTGCTTAGCATAATGCTCAGCAAACAACAGGCTCTGAATAAACGTCCGATTCAATCAGTATTTAAGAGGAAGCGGTGTATTTCACAGTAAAGAAAATATGTCTCTGGAAACTGGTACTGAATACTTTTTACTACAGAGAAGCTCATTCTGTAAAAGGACACTGTAAAACATTAAACATAGTTTCAAAAACGGTTGATCATCATATTTGTTTATTAGATACTTAAACAATGTATTGTAGTAAAAAGTTAATATTAAATTTTTTAAATGCCAGAACTTAGGGGCTCCTAGCTGGCTCAGTCAGTATAGTGTGCAGCTCTTGGTCTTGGGGTCATGAGTTTGAGCCCCAAGTTGGGTGTAGAGATTACTTAAATGAATAAATAAAAACTTAAAAATAAATTAAATAAATAAAATGCCAGAACTTACGCCTACATAAGGCTGTCTTTAAAGATGGGATTTTTACAAGGGTACCCAATTTATAATGAAGAGCTCTCTGTACCCTAGAGTACCTTGATTCAATTGCAGAGGTTGTCTCTTCAGTTATGGTCTGGTTTTGTTTGGGGAAATCCATAAAGTTGATCAAGTCAGGTTCTGCTGAAGCGGACACAGGTTTGTGCTCTGAAGGTTCACTTGCCAATGGAATGCTGCCACTTTGTAAACTGTCACCAGAGGTGCTTGGTTTCAGGAAAAAGCTAAATAGGGAGCAATCCAGAAAAAGTCTTTAAAAATCCTAGAATCCTCTAAATTTCGTATTTAGAATCACTTTATGGTAAAGGAGTCACTGAGGAATTTTACAATCCATAGAAGTACCATCTATTTCAAACACACACACACACAGCCCCCCTCCCCCATTCTCTCTTCCTCTCTTGTCATAAACTTTTTTAAATGAAAAAGGTCTCAAAGTCATTACAGTTCAATGCAACATCCTTTCAGATTTGAGAACCATTAAAGAAAGCTATGAAGGAAGATGGAAAACAAAATATTTCATTAATTTTCTGAGTTAAAGAAGAAAAAGAGCAGCAATGGCATTTTATCACGTATTAACCTACAATTGTTTATAATATCCTCCCCCCATAAATATCCATTTTGTCTCTAGTCATTTCTTTCCCCCTTTATTCATTATTTTGTTTTCGTCTTCTCGTCTTATCTCTATCCATCTCTTTCTGGGTGGGGATGGGGTGAGTGTTGGGCCTTGCAAGGGACATTAAGAGAACTTCCTGAGGCTGTAGTAATATTCTGTATTTGATAAAGGTTTGGTGTGCACAAACGTATACATTCCATTTTCTTTTTAATTTTTTTAAATGTTTATTTATTTTTGAGGGAGAGAGAGAGAGAAAGAGTGTGTGCAGGAGGGGGACAGAGAGAGAGGTGGGAGGAGGGTGCATGGATAGAGAATCCAAAGCGGGCTCTGTGCTGACAGCAGTGAGCCCAATGTGGGGCTTGAACTCATGGACTGCGAGATCATGACCCGAGCCAAAGTCGGATGCTCAACCAACTGAGCCACCCAGGTTCCCCCACATTCAATTTTCAAATGGTACGTTTTAAATTTGTAGATTTTCTTAGATACAACTTTATTGCAAAAGAAAAAACTGTAAACAAATATTGAACTTTAGTTAATATGTATGCTCAAGTCTTTGGGGGAGAAGTGTATTCATAATGTCTACACCTGCTTTCAAATGAATAAAAACATAAGAAAAATTGGTGGATCGATGGAGGGATAGACAGTTGATAAAGAAAGTACAATAAAATAGTAATACAGAGATGGATATTTGGGTGTCACTGTAAAAAAAAGTCTTTTAACTTCACAGCAAGTTTGAAATTTTCCATAATGACACATTTGGGGGTGGAAATCAATAATGCTCCTTTACACTCACTTAGAAAATATAAAATAAGGTACTTAACACAATAGCTTAAGAAGCACAATTAAGGGGCGCCTGGGTGGCGCAGTCGGTTAAGCGTCCGACTTCAGCCAGGTCATGATCTCGCGGTCCGTGAGTTCGAGCCCCACGTCAGGCTCTGGGCTGATGGCTCGGAGCCTGGAGCCTGTTTCCGATTCTGTGTCTCCCTCTCTCTCTGCCCCTCCCCCGTTCATGCTCTGTCTCTCTCTGTCCCAAAAATAAATAAAAAACGTTGAAAAAAAAATTAAAAAAAAAAAAAAAAAAGAAGCACAATTAACACAACAAAAAAGTATAAGACTAGGGAGAATAATTTAAGACCCTATTAAAAGGACACAAAGGATAATCTAAAAAAATGGAGATATATACATACCATGCTCAAAGATAAGAGAATAACACTAAAAACGTCCATTTTCCCCAAATAAATCTATACAGCTAATGCTGCAATCCCAGTGAAAACTCCAGTTGGGACTTTTTCGGGGAGGAGGGGAAACTAAAGTTGCTCTAGGCAAAATAAATAATTAAAACTCCATGAGGGGGAGCTTCCCTTATCAATCAGACACGACACAAACAGTATTGACAAAAAAGAACAGGGAACACAGAACCAGGGTGAGGTGTGCATGGGAACTTGAAATGTGATAAAGGTGCTGCTACCTATCAACGAAGAAAGGATGGAAAACCAGCTCATTACATGGAGAAAAAGAAAGTTGTATCCCTACCATCATACACAAACACAAAGGTGGACTCCAGATGGATTAAGGACCTAAATATCAGAGGTAAAATATACAGCTAACAAAAGAAACTTTAAGAGAAAATCTTCATGTCCTACAGGTGGCAAACAACTTTTAAAACAAGGCTCCAAAATGGGGCGCCTGGGTGGTTCAGTTGGTTAAGCGTCCGACTTCGGTTCAGGTCATGATCTCGTGGTTCACGGGTTCAAGCCCCATGTCAGGCTCTGTGCTGACAGCTCACAGCCTGGAGCCTGCTTTGTGGATTCTGTCTCCCTCTCTCTCTCTGCCCCTCCCCTGCTCGTACTCTGTCTCTCTCTCCCTCTCTCTCTCTCTCTCTCAAAAATAAATAAGACATTTAAAAAACAAAAAAACAAAAACAAGGCTCCAAAAGCACAAATCATAAGGTGGAAACTTAATGGATAATGACATCAAAACACATTATTTTAAGGAATTAATATCAAGAATATTCGAGACAGACATCAACAAGAAAAAGAAAGCTAATATAAAAATGGACAAGGTATAAACAGGTAATTCACAGAAAATGCTGGAGGAGTGTCTGGGCGGCTCAGTCAGTAAAGCATCCAATTCTTGATTTCAGCTCAAGTCATGATCTCATTGTATGTGAGATTGAGCCCCATGTCAGGCTCTGTACTGATAGCAGGAACCTGCTTGGGATCCTCTGTCTCCCCTGTCTCTCTGCCCCCGCCCCCCCCCCCCCCCCCCCCCGCTGCTCTCTCTCAAAATAAATAAATAAACTTTAAAAAAAATAAAAGAAAATGCTGGAATAATTCACAAGTATATGAAGAGATAAACTCACTAATATTCAGAAAAATTCAAACAAAAACAAGATACCACTTTATACTCATTAGAAGACAAAGACCAGAAGAAATGATAATACCAAATGCTGGTAAGGATATACAGAAATGAGAATTCTTGGGCACTAACAGTGGGGGTGTTGTCATGTGGTAAGCAATCTTCCACTGTTTATTCAAATCATGCATGAAAATGACCTAATGACTTCACTCCTAAGACTACTATTCTTCACAAGTTTAGAGAGAGACATATTTTACAGTGCACTGCATCACTGCAGTGATATTTATAGTAACACAATACTGGAAGCAACTGAAACAACAACAGGATATTGGATGGCTAAAATGAGACATTAACTTCCTACAGGAGAAAAAGGAATAAATTAGATGTACATATAGGAACTCAGATTTTAAACTTAATAATAAAAATAGATATGTTCAACATTATTCTAATTATGTAAGTTAAAAATGCATAATTGTGCAAAACAATGTATTTCATGAGGATATATATTCAAAGAGACATCACACACCGTAGAGGCAATGTCTTTGTTGGATAAAGGAATGAGAATGGGAATGGCAGGGGCTGGGGTGGGTAGAGCTAATAAAAGAGGGCCCTTGCACAAACCAATGATGAAAGTGCATCAGGAATTAGAGTATGATTCCACTCAGCTCCATACCTGAAGCTAACAGGAAAAATCAAGCTAAGAAGAAATACCTGCACAACTGGAGAATTTTTTTAAAAGCTGCTAACGGTAGAAAGTCAGGTAAGTTCGTCTGTTCCATAAAACAAATAGAATATTAAGTACAATTACTTAGGTAAGCAGTTACCAAACTCCCAGTTACTTAATTACTAGATCAGCTAGTCTTTCTATTGCCTAGAATTCGGTCATTATGCCACACAGAGCACTACCATAAAGAGGCAACACGTTAGGAGAAGAGTCAAAAAAAAAACCCCATCCCCTACACCTTCATTTTTTCTTCTAGAAGATGTAAGACAGCTGAGACAGAAAGTTTAAAATAATGATAAATATTAAAGTTTTGAATTATCTATACAGTTCAGCTCTAAGAATTAACTACTACTGGTAATCATATATTAAATAAAATGGAAAAGTAGTCTCCTGTAGTGCTAGTATTTTCCACACAAATACTGAAAGTGAAGGAGAGAAAGGAAAGGGACACCTGGAGTGTACCATAACTATTTCACTTTTCTCCCAGGAGTCATGCCTTCTGGGAGGACACTCACCTCTTAAGGGAGCTTTGACAATACTAACCTTGCAGAGCCTCTCAAGTCTTTAAATTCTATATTGAGAAGAGGCAAGAAGTTGCTTTTACAGAATGGACAGGTTGTATTCAAATTTGAATCATCTGCCGTCCATCCAGCCATAATTTCTTCATCATAAACTAACGCTCCACAAGCTCTGCATTGTGAACAACTTGACATCAAAACCTAAGAGCAGAAAAGTGCGAACACTGAGAACCTCCACAGCAAAAAGTCATCTTAACAGGCCATCTTCTGGGGACACAGAATTTTATTTATTTTGCTGATCAAATTTGGACTGAATAGTTCAATCACTTTACAGATAAAGCTACCAGTTTATGGCCTTACTTACATAAGACAGGAAGCAAATTCAACAAAATGATTTACTCTTCTGCCCACAATGGCATCAAAGAATTCTGCTAAATACCATTCTGAAATAAAAATGTGTACAGCCACGTTATCACGCGCAGAAGGCAGAACTTTTACCTCCATTGCACAATTCTGATAGATGCTAGACATGCTGGTGTTTTGAGAAGAACCATGGTCTGATTTTTCAAAGTCCTGCCCTTTTACACTTCTTGGAAATGGAGGTTCACCTAGAGAGAAGTAAATGTCATAACACACTATGTGTGAGAATGCCCTTATTCTTTGGAAATGCATACTAAAGCATTTAAGGGGGAGTATGATGACGTCTGCAATTTATTTTCAAATGGTTCAGTATAAAAATTTCTATATATATATATATATATATAAAGTTAACAATAGTTAAATCTAGGTGGAGAATCTATATATGATTGTTCACTATATGATTCTTTCAACTATTCAGGACATTTGAAATTTCTCATAATAGAACGTTGGAAAAAACAGACTTAAAAAAATAATTAAGTACTAAGAAATGACAGTGACATAGCCTAGGGAGTCTCAAACTCTGGTATACATTCTATTTACCTACAGCACTAGTTAAAAATATATATTCCTAAGGCCCCCGTCCCACAGATACAGTCTCAAAAGCTTTAGCCTAGAGCTTGGACATTTGTATATATTTTTAAACTAATCCCCCATGTGATTCTGACACACACTAAAGTTTGAGAACTAATGATATACTCCACAAACACAACTAAAAATAAACTTAGGTGATTATACTACTTAGAGATCATATAAAATAAGTGACAGTATGCTGTGGTCATATAAAAAATCCGCCAGCCCATCTCAACAAATGAGGCTGATTGCGCATGCAATAGCGGCAGGGAAAGGTACAGGCATATAACTTGTCGCAGACGGCAATCCTTTCCATACCTGTTGAGTATTGCAGTTTTCCTACGTCTCCACTGCTGCCGCTACTGCCAAGGCTTGTGTTGCTCTGGGTAAGTTCGCTGGGAACCAACCCTGAGACACTCGTGTTAGGTGACATATTCTCCCCCAAAATATGGTCTTCGAGGCCAGCGGGGAAGCTGTAATCTCTGTTAGTTTCCTCCTTTAATTGAAAAGAATAAAACCCCACATACATAAATAATACCTTCTCCAATGAGAATATATTCATTCCACCCTTTATGGAATTAAACTTCCCTGGAATTCTTACGTAAATTATCATCCCCTTATTTTTCAAAACCATGAACTCTTCTCACCATTATTGGGAATTTCCTTTCCACACTCTAAGATATTCGAGTAATGACCTACAACACTTTAAGATTTTGTTGTGCCCCTGGTGTATGTTGAAGTGTCTCTCAATAATCAATATCATATGGGGCGCCTGGGTGGCTCAGTCGGTTAAGCGGCCAACTTTGGCTCAGGTCATGATCTCTCGGTCCGTGAGTTCAAGCCCCACGTCGGGCTCTGTGCTGACAGCTCAGAGCCTGGAGCCTGTTTCAGATTCTGTGTCTCCCTCTCTCTGACCCTCCCCTGTTCATGCTCTGTCTCTCCCTGTCTCAAAAATAAATAAAACATTGAAAAAAAAATTTTTTTTAAATAATCAATATCATAAAATGAAGTAACTCCAGGAGCCCACTGTCTCCATTGGAATTGGGCACCCCAGCACAAGCACAGTAAGGGCTTTAAAGTCAGTCAGCCAGACTGTGGTCTTGGCTCCCCATCATATATTATGTATATGACCTTGCAGAAATTATTTAACTACTCCAGCTTTTAATTATATCATCTGAAAAATACGGATAAGAGGAGTCCTTTAAAATATGGTTGTTGTGAGAATTTCATCTGTCAATATAATTTTCAGACAACCATCAATATTAGAGGCATAAAATATGAATAAAGTTCCAAACACTGTAGTTCTGAACTCCTGCAAGTGACTGTTGACACTTTAGATAGAAAACATTTCAATAAGCAGTTTCCTTTTTGATTTTTTAAAATGTTTATTTATTTTGAGAGACAGAGAGAGAGAGACAGCATGAGCAGGGAAAGGGCAGAGAGAGGAGAGAAAGAATTCCAAGCGGTCTCCGTGCTGTTAGTGCAGAGCTCGATGCGGGGCTCAATGTCACAAATCATGAGATCATGACCTGAGCTAAAATCAAGAGTCAGACACTTAACTAAATAAGCTACCCAGGAGCCCCTCCTTTTTGATTTTTGCTTTAAAGAAGACTTGTGTCTTGTTATAAAACCATGTTAAATGATATAAAACTTAGACAGACATGCAAAATGGGAAATAAAAGCACTTAATAGTGGGGTGCTTGGGTAGCTCCGTCAGTTAGGTGTCCGACTCTTGATTTTGGCTCAAGTCATGATCTCATGGTTGTGAGATGGAGCCCGGCTTGAGATTCTTATTTTTCTCCTCTCACTCTCTCCCCCTTTCCTGTTCTCTCTCTCTCTCTCAAAAAAAAAAAAAAAAGGCATTTATATTACCAACACTACACAGCATAATCAAAATCTTGATGTATGTCCCTCTAGTCATTTTAAAATATGCATATACAATACATTTTTACAAAATAGGATATTATTTTTTACCTTATTCTCATATAATGTATTTTAATGTCATTAAATCTACATTATTTAAACCCCTGAAACCTAATCCGGTTTACTGATGTACTGTTATGCATTTAGTAAATCTCTATTGCTTAAATATTCAGAATACTCTTAAATTTTATATAAGTTACACTGATGAATTCTTTCAAGTTATTTTTACACATAATCATTTCCTTAGATTAAATTCTGGATAAAAGTTATAAACATTTTTTATGGACTTTGTATCCATTCCTTCATTTGAAAATATTTACTAGGTATAACCTATTTGCCTTTGTCAGGCTCTAGTACCAGGGCGATAGCAATAAAAAGAAAAGAAAGATTAAGGTCTGTGACCACCTAGAATTTATAGTCACACATTCCAAGTCAAATTACTCTGTAGAAAGGTTTTATTATTATTAACACTGTTAGATAAAATTTCAAAACTCAAGTGGCTCATTTGGTTAGTTTAACACAAAGCAAGGTTAAGATACTTTTGAAGCTAGTTTATTTGGCCTTTCCTTCACTGACCTTGTAAGCTCTTTAAAATGCAATAAAATGCAACTGTGTCTTATAGTACTCAGTATTGTACTTTTGATTCAATTAATAGTTTGCCTATAGAATAAAGTTTTCTTTCAAATGGTATATAAATCTTATTTGTCCAATTTCATTTCCTATGTCTCTAGCTTCCTATTTAGAACTTTAGCAATCTGAGATGGATTGTGTATTATCTTGAAAATGCATGTTCTATGCCTCCATGCTTTTTCACATTATTCTCTCAGATACACCTTGTACCACCTTATCACTTTGACTAACCCAAAATTTCAAATTTATCCACCCAAACCCAACTTAGATATCACCTGCTTTGCTCTTTTTGGACAGCCCCCTACTGGAACCCCTTCTAAGATACTGCTTTCTTCTTTGCTACTACAGTAGTTTAAAAGCATGGACTCTAGAGTCAACCTCCCAGAGTTCAAATTCTAGTTCTGCCTCTCACTAGTTGTGTGGACCTGGAGAAATTAATTAACCTCTCTAACTCTCAGATACCTCATCTATAAAACAGGGATGCCAACAGTACCGATGTGTGGGGTTGCTATGAAAATTATCAAAATAGATATATAGCTTATGAGAGTACCTGTGACATAGTGGTGAACACTTATAAATGTTTGCCTTTTCTACTAAAGTGCCTAAGTACTATATAATTCTGTAAACACAAAGGTGAAATTTTAATTAATTTTTTTCTATAAAACAAATAAGCAAAATTTCCCCACTTCTACTTCATAAAAAGGTCTAATGACTAATTCTCTTTACAATAATTTTCAAAAGAATTAGCAGTTTTTGTGATGCAGTATGAAATACGTAGGCTAAGTTGCAGAGTGATTTCACATATATGTAAGAGCTAACATAGATAAAAGTTATTTAAGAGTGAAGCGCTATGCAAACATAACATGGAATTATTAAGTATTAATCATCAGTACTTTCAAAGAAACAACGTGTTAGTTCAGACTGATCTATGGAATTATAAAGTAGTCCTGATATTCTATTTCTTTATTATTAATTTCCTCACATTTAGGTTCAGGTCATTTCAAGGAAGAAGTAACATACGCCTCAAGTTTAAACACCAAAGTTACCAGCAATCTCTGAATAATAATTTACATATAAAAAATATGAGAAACATGCCAGTATCAGATAGACCACACACATAAAACACTCTTACCTCATCATCTGAGTAGCTATAGGCAGACGCTACAGCTACCCACATCTTACTGGCTACCGTAGCTGCTTGTTTCATGCCAGATTTGAGGACATCGATCTTGGGTCCTGAGAGTATATTATCTAGCTTTAGTCCTGACAAAGAGTTTACCACAGAGCCCAACGAGCCATGTGGTGAAGACCACACTAGTGCTGACAGAGAAGGTGAACGTTCTTTGTGAGCGCGAGAGGGAGTCTGCTGCTTGAAACGCCCAGTGAAAGCTTTAGACCTAGATTCTGCAGGAGAGCTCTTTTCACTTTCAGGAACTTCCTGTGCTGCCGGACCGTGCTCTAAAGGTAGGCTTGATCGCCTCTCTAGAGAGTGAATACATGCAGTGATGGTGCCAGACTCTCTGCTTCCCTCTCCGTGTAATTCCATACTAGCAGACTTGCTACCCAAAGGACTCTTTAGGTTCATATAGCTTTCAATTTCATCAGCCAGATTGCGTGCAATAACTGGAGAAGACATCTTATCTTCAGAATCTTGAGATTTTACTCCAGTACATTCAGTGGCCAAAAGAGACAAAGGATCTAGTCCAGTTTCAACATCCTCCCTCTCAACAGCTTTAACAACACCATGTAAACTACTCCTCTTATTTATTACATCTTTGGGTTCTACTTTCAAGTCTCTGGGCTGATTACTATCATTCTGGAGACTGTCACATGCGTCCTTTTTCATAGTAGTTTTCGCTGCACTGTCCTCAATCACAGGTTCCAGGAGCTCTTGGCTCTCTTCAAGCATCTCTAATACCGAAGAAGATCTGTGCTCGGAATCCCAAGTGCTTTCAGACACACGAGTTCTAGTATCAACTAGATGACAACTGTTAGCAGTCTCAAAGCTGTGGGTGCTCACAACACGGAGTGGAGAAGTCTTAGGACAGGCCAGTGCGGCTGTGAGAATCTTGGCATCTGCTCCCATCATAATAGCCACTTCACTTGAATTCAGATCCAAACTGCTCTTCTTAAGCAACATTCCAGCTCGACTTTCAGAACTGAAACTACAACTCCTCTCTGGGAAATGCTTTTGCCTTTTATCTCCTCTATCACCATTCTTCTTGGGATTAGTAACTTCACCAAAGACTGCATCTTCAACTGGATCTTGAGTAGAAAATGGCACATTTGATGTACTACCTAAAAGGGAAGGTACAATATTAAAAACGAAACTCTATTTTCCGATATAACTTTTACGAAAGTGTCTTTTCTGGTTTTTGAAAAGCGACACATAGAGTAAGATTCAGAAAGTTTAGAAGGTACAAAGAAAGTACACAAAAAAAGAACAACAAAAGGCCTCCATTCAATCCTGCCTCCCAGAAATAACATTGTAATGTATTATCTGCCTTTCATCCTCTATGCATACATATACACATTTAACAATCATGCAATGTATGCTGTGTATTCCTGTATTGTTCACTAAAACCTGTCAACAAATACAGACCTATAAATATATTTTACATTTTAAGAGTTCTACATTCAATTTAAAAAATATATTCTAGGGAGCCCGGGTGGCTCAGTCAGTTAAGCGTCCCACTGTTGATTTTGGCTCAGGTAATGATCTCATGGTTCATGGGTTTGAGCCCTGGGTTGGGCTCCAAACTGACAGTTCGAAGTCTGCTTGGGATTCTCTCTCTCCCTCTCTCTCTGCCCCTCCCCCACTCATACTCTCTTCTCTCAAAATAAATAAATAAACTTAAAAAACAAAAAACAAAAAAACCAGGGGCACCTGGGTGGCTCAGTCGGTTAAGCGTCTGACTTCAGCTCAGGTCATGATCTTGTGGTCCATGAATTCGTGCCCTGCAT
This sequence comes from Neofelis nebulosa, assembly GCF_028018385.1. NCBI lineage: Eukaryota > Metazoa > Chordata > Mammalia > Carnivora > Felidae > Neofelis > Neofelis nebulosa. The sequence continues at coordinate 50,859,608 of NC_080793.1, forward strand.
CGGGCTCTGTAATGACAGCTTAGAGCCTGGAGCCTGCTTCGAAATCTGTGTCTCCCTCTCTCTCTGCCCCTCCCCTGCTCTCTCTCTCTCTCTCTCAAAAATAAGTAAACATTAAAAAAACATAAAAACAGGGGCGTCTGGGTGGCTCAGTTGGTAAAGCATCTGACTTCGGCTCAGGTCATGATCTCGCGGTTTGTGAGTTCGAGTCCCATGTTGGGCTCTGTGCTGACAGCTCAGAGCCTGGAGCCTGCTTCAGATTCTGTGTCTCCCCCTCTCTCTGACCCTCTCATGCTCATGCTCTGTCTGTCTCTGTAACTCAATAATAAATAAATGTTAAAAAAAATTTATAAAAAAACATAAAAGCAAAAAAACAAATACTTAATCACAAATAAGTGGCTCAGGATACCTATAAAAACTGGCCAAATTAAAAACCCACTGGTATTTTTGTGTAGTAAAGCATAGTGATATGAATCTTTTTCTTCCATTGCCTTTCCATTGCCATACAAAACCCCTTTGGAATTTAGTAACATCTCTGCCTCTTTGCTCTTAATGAGTATAGGAGGCCCTGCAGTCCTCTCTAATTATCTACCATGAGAAAGAGAGACCAAACTGAGAACAGGCACTGCAACAAGAAAATGTATTCCCAGTAACAACTGGACACAATAAATACCCCTCCTTTTAAACACTGAACATTTTAAGTAACAACTTCTTTAGCCAATTTATAGGATTCAAACTTACTTCTGGCTCTAAATTTAGCATGTTCATCACAATTAGGTCATCAACTTAATGTCATTAAAGACATATATATCTGTAGAAGTATATTTTAAATACTTAGAAATCATTATGTAAAGACTCACCAGTGCTGCTTTTCCTGCCATTGAGATCGAATATACCAGATGGAACTTTCACAATACTGCTGCCCCATGCAGGAGGCTCAGTAGGACTCTGTGACTCTGCACTAGGTTGTGACTGTTTTGCTACAACAGCAGAGACATCACACACTTCTGCGAAAAAGATATTTGGATGTTATTCCTACTTATACTGCACAGAAACCGTATGTTGATTTTTTATAATATTTTATTCTTTTATATTTTTCTCCAAGTGTGAGTGAATATATGACTATTTTATTACTAATTTACTGTGTCTAATTTATTTTATGCCATAAATGTTGCCAGCATTGACTGAAATAAACGCTTTATTGTAGCATCAATAATGCTAACTTGAGCACTCCCGTGAATAAATTAAGGCTTTGGACTTCAAACATACTCTCATCACTTGTAAAGTAGGAGAGGGGCTTGCTTCTGCATAACTCTGGAGCATAAAATAAGTGACATCATTGAAGGAAAGTACACTTTTATGTAAGAGGATAGGAAGAACATTTTATTACCATGAAGCCAGAAAATTCTTCCACATTTGCATAAAATGATTACTACAAACCATATCTACCTCAATGAGTCCCATTAAAAAACAAAAAAATAAAAACAAACAAACAGGAAAACCACACACACTGTATTTAACCTACCAATGAAAATACCTACTTAGATATTTGAAGGACTTCTAGTGAAATGGCATTTTAAAATAAAACAGGCACTGGAACACAAGTCTGAGGACTTCAAGTTCAGTCTTGGTTCTATCACAAAATAGCTATTTGACTTTGGCAAATCAATACGTCAATGGATCACACTTTCCTACAAAATTGAGGGTGGACCTGTCTCTAAAAGATCTCTTGAATTCTAAAATTCAGAAACTACTCATTCTATCCATAGCTAACATTACATAGTATCTTATAAGCCCAGGCCTTACATTTCTTTCTAGAAATTATCAAATAAGACTTAATTAAGACAGGGGCACCTGGCTAGCTCAGTTGGTAGAGCATATGACCCTGTATTTCAGTGTTGTGAGTTTGAGCCCTACATTGGGTGTAAAGATTACTAAAGAAATCTTAAGAGGAAAAAAAAAAACTACAGTATTTTTCTAAGTAAAGCTAGCAAATATCAGTACTCAACCTTCTGTGTGCACTTTTGTTTTAGTTATCAATTCTCTTGCTACTTGTTCTTCAGGCATATGAATTTCTGCGTCATCCTTTATAAGTTCATCCTTAGACCCATAGCCTTGGTCAGACTGACCACCTGTTAAAAAGAATGCAAGCTTACATGTAAATGTTTTCATATACTCATAGTCCAGCTATAAAAATGTCAAAAGAGAATTCCATTGATTTACACGATTAAACTTACAGAAAAGGAAGACAAGAAAGCTCACAAAGCACACAGAGCATTTTAAACAAATGATAAGAAGCAAAGAACAGTAAAAACAGGAACATCAAGGACTAAAAAATTTAGAAGCACTGAACCTTAGTTTCCTCATCTGTAAACTAATAGATTTGGACAAGATGTTTTGAAAAGTTTGTTTTGGAGGATGTCTACAGAATGCTACACTTTGTGTAAGAAAGAAGAAGAAATAAAACAAACATATCTGCTTACTTTTGCAAAAAGAAATGCAGAAATAATAAACCAGAAAACAATAAAACTGGTTAATGACAAGGGGTGGGGGAAAATACTCTGGAAGGATAAAGAGGGAAGAAACTTCCCCAAATACAGCTTATTGTGTTGTTTTTATTTTTGGAAATGCATCAACTTCTACATATTCAAAAAAATTAAATCAGCAAAACTGGGAGGAGAATAGTAACTAAAATTGAATGCAAACAGAAACAAATGAGACCAACTGTATTTCACGTGAATAATCACACTGAAAGGATGGGGAATGGTGGGGGAGGAGGAAAGGACTGATTGAAGAAACTTCTGAACACGTAATCTTGAGTATATACTCTAAGCCAGGGGGGTAATACTGACAAATTCTGAACTCCTTAGAAAGTCCGTTTCTCACAGAGTAATAGATGTAGCAATTCTGAAATTATTTTATGTGTACTGCAAGACTGAGCAAATGAGTAAACATAATGATGAAGAGAGATTTTTAAAAAATGAAATGAAGGAAAGCAAAGAAAAACTTATGGGGTTGATTTGAAAATGGAAGTATTTCGGGGTGCCTGGGTAGCTCAGTTGATTAAGTATCTGACTTCAGCTCACGTCATCATCTCGTGGTTCATGAATTTGAGCCCCACATCGGGCTGTGTGCTGACAGCTCAGAGCCTGGAGACTGCTTCGGATTCTGTGTCTCCCTCTCTCTCTGCCCCTCTCCCACTTGTGTTGTCTGCCTCTCTCTCTCTCTCAAAACTAAACATTAAAAAAAAAATTTTTTTTAAGAAAATGGAAGTATTTCTAAAACATACATACATACATATTTTCAAATACATATATATTTTCTATCTCTGCTGAAAAAGTCCAGAAGCAATAATACCCTGTAGCAGTAAGCATACCTAGAGTCCAGATATTGGCTTCTAGAATCTATTGCCCATTGAAAGGAATCTGGGATCCTTGAAGAAATGGCTGATTTCAAATCTCAGGCAGGAAAGGTACAAGAATGAGCCAGGAACATTTTGTTGTGTAAGAAAGGAAGTGTTCAAAAACATGATAGGGGATATGTCAGAGTAAAATGATGAAACCAAAAGACATACAACAGAATATCATCTTACAAATGTGGAGGGAGGATAGCATTGGTAAAATCACCTGCTTTAAAACCATCATAGTACAGACTGGTTCAAGAATTATTGATGTATGCTAAATTCATAAGAAAAAGTGTGATGAGAAAGAGGGCATTATTGCATACTCTCAGAGTCTCTTCACTGGTAGCTTATTATCTGCACGGGCAAGAATAATAACTAAGAGAAACCAAATGCTAAGACAAGGTGATCAAAATCAGTATCACCAATAAGAAGCAGACAGATACTGTGTGCCTCTGAGATGTGATAATCTAAGAAGGATACAACATCACTTTTGTAGTAGAGCCATGGACGTACAACCCAATCTAATCACAAGGAAACATCGGACCAACTCAAACCAAGGAACATTCCACAAAATAACTGGACTGAATTCTTCCAAATGGCGGGGTCATGAAAAGACAAAGACGAAAAGGTAAAGGAAAAGGGTAAAGAACTGTGCCAGGTTAAAGGAGACTAAACGAGGGAGCTAGAATGCCACAAAGGATATTACAGCAATTGACAAAACTGGAATGTAGACTACAGACTCAAGTAGTATGTCAATATTTTCCTAAATTTGGTAACTATACTATGGTTTTATCAGAGAAAAATACCATCAAAGTATCAAAAGGTAAAAAGGCAAGATGTATTACAACTTGCTGTCACATGACTTAGGAAAACAATGTGCATATGTGTACAGAAAGAAAATGATAAAGCAGATATGGCAAGCTAAAATTGAATGAATCTAAATATAATTTATTCGAGGGTTCTCTGTACTGTACTTGCAACATTTCTGTAAGTGTGAAATAACTTCAAGATAAAGGTTTAAACAAGTCTTTCTGGCTTTAAAGTTTTATCATTTAAAACTGAGACGAAGACTGAAGACCAACGTAAAACTACACCACAACTGACACTTAGTTCCTAGAGAGTCACCGTAAAGTGTGTCGACGAGACATGATACAAAACATACACAGCTGACCCTTGAACAGCACAGGGGTCAGAGGTGCTGGCCTTCCCACCCCACACAATCAAAAATCCACATGTAACTTTTGACGCCCCAAAAACTTAACTACCAGCCTGTTGACTGGCAGCCTTACCAATAACATAAACAGTCAGTTAACACACATGTTATATGTCATTTGTGCATATAATAAAATAAGCTAGAGAAAAGAAATGTTATTAAGGAGGCACCTGGCTGGCTCAGTCAGAAAAGCATGAGACTCTTGATCTCAGGGTCCTGAGTTTGAGCGCCATGCTGGGGGTAGAGATTACTTAAATTTAAAAAACTGTTAGGGGCGCCTGGGTGGCTCAGTCGGTTGAGCGTCCGGCTTCGGCTCAGGTCATGATCTCACAGTTCGTGAGTTCGAGCCCCGCGTCAGGCTCTGTGCTGACAGCTCAGAGCCTGGAGCCTGCTTCAGATTCTATGTCTCCCTCTCTCTCTGACCCTCCCCTGTTAATGCTCTGTCTGTCTCTGTCTCAAAAATAAATAAACATTAAAAAAAAACAATTTAAAAAAAATAAAAAACTGTTATTAATAAAATCAGAAAGTACTATGATAGTTTTGTTTGGTGACACATGAGAGCTACCGTATGGTGAACACAGCATAAGGTATAGATAAGTTGAATCACTATGTTGTACACCTAAAACTAATGTAACATCGTGTATCAACTACACCCAAATTTTAAAAAAATTAATAAAAAAAAGGAAAAAAAGAAAATCCTAAGAAAGAAAACACATTTACAGTACTGTAAATACTGAAAAAAAATTGGCATGTAAGTAGACCCGTGCAGTTCAAACCCATGTTGTTCAGGTGTTAACTGTAGTGCCTTCCACTTTCTACCACTTGTTACACTGCCACTCAAACTTTGCAATTTAACAAAAGAACCAAACTTCTCTAAATATCCCTAGTTAGAATGATTAAGTTGTCGATTTTTTACTGGCCCCCTCAGAAAGCATTATGGTGCCATGAAATGGGAACTAAGAAAACTGATTAAACCAAGATACCTGTCCCAACAAGCTAAGTACTCCATATCAGGTACCAACTGGAAAGACTGTACAAGATAATATTTAATGAAAGAGTAGCTTAAAATTCTGGTTTGGAAGTCTCCAAAAGTATCAAATGATATCATCAAAAACTCTACAAAGACACATATGTCACTGTAAATTCAGCAAACAGGGCTTTAGCCATCTGAAATGCAACTGAAAAGATATATATGGAAAAGGGATCTAAAGTTTCTTCCCCAACTATTAGAATCTTTATGCCAATTACTCAGAATTACTAGGAGATTTTTTTTTTCCATTAAAGGGGATCATTTTAGAAGAGTAAGGAGAGTATCTATTACTATTTTTAAAATTATAATTATTCCTGGTGGGACATGGTTTCATATCACATTTTCTTAATTTTTTCATAAATGAAATCCATTTATATTTTATAAGTTTTAGGAAAAAATACAAGAAGAAATAAGATAAGGTAGCTTTATAAACAGGATTATAACTTATAGCTCTATGCTGACTTTCAATGATTTATACATGGTTCTGTTTTTATGGGGTAATTTTTAGTGCAAGAATTTAGCAGATCAGTTTTAGCAAGCAAAAACCATCTCAACAGCTAGAACACTGAAATATTTAATCCCCATAAAACTACTGGATACAATGGTGCTACAAACAAACCTCAAAATCAGAATTATAGCAAGGCACAGTACATTTTCAAATAAAATAACAAATATGCTTTGCAAAATGATCGTAAAATGTTAGTTGGATATTTTCAGTGGTACATATATGATTACACTTATCTGAAGGAGAAAAAGGCAAGAAAACTAGCATTGTTTTCCACCTGTAACAACACTTTAAATACAACAAAAAGTCTCTCCCCCACCCTTGCATGTCAGCAAAGTTTAACCTAATAAATGGGAAATTACCTGAAGTGGTTAACATTCAAGGGTAGAATTAACGCACACGTGTATCCATAGCTTCACGTCATATAAGTCTGTCTGCACCCCACACCATGACAGCCAAGGACAAATGCAGCACCAAGAAACAGCACAGAGCAAAAAGCAGAGCGACAAAGAGCAGAAAAAAGGAAACTTCAGTCATTGAGACAAGTTCATCAGATGAAGCACAGGAATTAGACTTAGGATTCATTTTAAAGAAAAGCTTGAGATATTAACAATAACAACAACAACAAAAAAGAAAACACAAAAAGAAGGATGTGCAACACACATATATTTGCTCAATGTGCTACTTGAATTGCGCTTATTTCCAGCTTCAGAGGACAGAGGTTATGCCCATGGCTTTGTTTGTAAAAGTAGCTTCAGACATTTCTCAGATTTTAAAAATTGTCATTTAAAATAATGACTATGCAAAGAGAATACTTTTTCTCATGGTATGACTTATTTTCTTCTCTATTACTATGTATAATTTCAAATTCTCAATAAATACTTTCCACGTAATGAGAAAAAGTATCTGCAAGTTGTGTCACCTAACATTCAGGTTCCTCAGTTCACAATTTCTACAGTTACAGCATATACTTTCCCAAATCAAGGATGAAGAAATACAAAGCAGCACTGTGCTACAGCCTTCTGCACAGCACTTCAAAGAGAATGCTATACTACAGGAAATAAAAAGAAGCGATCTGCAATCAGAGTACTAATTTCTTCCCTTATTTCTAGAGTATTTTTAAAGTACTCATATTGCACAAACTCAAGAAAGGAGGGAAAAGCTTTTTAAAAAGGGAAAGACTTAACAAGAGAGTAAGTGAAGGGTTAGTAAAATCCAGATTTTAGTACCTGTGCTAAAGTGATTATCAGTGGAATCAAGCCTGATTAAATCTCTGACGAAGACTGTGTGCTCCCCATTGTTAGCATCATTAGAACTATCCACGCTACCGTGGCTCACCGTGTCCCCATCACTTCCACCTGTCGCATTCTGAGGAGCTAAAGATAAGGACAATAGCAGTTCAATAACTCATGCACTGATAATCTCTGAAACTAAACATGAATGACCCACAATTCATTTACAGTTGCAGAACACTTTCCAAATTTGTGGGGGGGAAACAATAATGTAACCTCTACCTTTAGTTGCATGTGAAAATATCAACCAGAATTTCATTTACATTTCCTACTTCATACTCTTAAAAACTCATAGGCCTATAAAGCTTATGGTTCAGCAAGAGAGTATCTTTCCAATCACACGTATTACCTGATATTGAGGAGACCTGTGACTTTTGCACAGTCTTTTTAAGCGGCTGCCTAAATTGTGCCAAGCCACGTACCACATTCCGTACCTTCATCCATAAGAAGATACCACTGCGGGTACTGCTAGGCCACGGGCTCTCCAAAACTACCTAAAGGTAAAACAAAGGTTAAAAATAATTATTAGGAACACTTGATTTATTAAACAGATACATACATATATAATATATACATAAATAACTATAGCCCAAACCTCTATAAAAGAAATTTCATGAATAATAAAAGGTACAAAAATGTATCAGTCTTAATTAAGCAGCGTATGTTGTCTAATGTCAGTCCTACTTACCTTATTATAATAACCATAAGTAATAGCATTTGGCTTTATCTTAGCAGTTTTCATTTCAAATAAGACTCTCACTGCTAAAACAGGATGAGCCCAAAGTCCACACAGCTGCATTACTACTCGATAGCACACCTAACAGAAAATAACATCAAAGCATTAGTAGTTGGCATATCAGTCTATCTATGACTTGCAGAGATTTTTAAATTACTCAATTCTTCTTATCAGAGTCATTAAGCACTACTTTACCCTTTTTTTTCTGAGTCTCAGTAAATTGTTTCTGAAGCCTACTCATTAATGAAAGTACCAGTGTTATTAACTATTTCACATAAGATCTAGAAGATCGTTTCAGTAATGAAGTTTATGCAAAGAGAATGACTACTAGTCCCCATAATTTGAGAAGGAATGCATTTTTAAAATCTAATATGATTAGGGAACTTTCCAGAACGCTCGCTGAAAAGCGGAGGAGCGGCGGCTGCCCGAGCTGCGCCCAGCAACGCGCTCCTTCCCGCTCCCCCACACCGGCCTCGGCCCCCTCACCGGCTGTAGAAAATGGTGAAAGAAACTACTTACTATGATGTTTTGGGGGTCAAACCCAATGCCACCCAGGAAGAATTGAAAAAGGCTTACAGGAAATTGGCTTTGAAGTACCACCCTGACAAGAATCCAAATGAAGGAGAGAAGTTTAAACAGATTTCTCAAGCTTATGAAGTGCTCTCTGATGCGAAGAAAAGGGAATTATATGACAAAGGAGAACAGGCAATTAAAGAAGGTGGAGCAGGTGGTGGTTTTGGCTCCCCCATGGACATCTTTGATATGTTTTTTGGAGGAGGAGGAAGGATGCAGAGAGAGAGGAGAGGTAAAAATGTTGTGCATCAGCTCTCTGTAACCTTAGAAGATTTATATAATGGTGCAACAAGAAAACTAGCTCTGCAAAAGAATGTGATTTGCGACAAATGTGAAGGCCGAGGTGGTAAGAAAGGAGCAGTAGAATGTTGTCCCAATTGCCGAGGTACTGGAATGCAAATAAGAATTCATCAGATAGGACCTGGAATGGTTCAGCAAATTCAATCTGTGTGCATGGAGTGCCAGGGCCATGGGGAACGGATCAGTCCTAAAGATAGATGTAAAAGCTGCAATGGAAGGAAGATAGTTCGAGAAAAGAAGATTCTAGAAGTTCATATTGACAAAGGCATGAAAGATGGCCAGAAGATAACATTCCATGGTGAAGGAGACCAAGAACCTGGACTGGAACCAGGAGATATTATCATTGTTTTAGATCAGAAGGACCATGCTGTTTTTACTAGGCGAGGAGAGGATCTTTTCATGTGTATGGACATACAGCTGGTTGAAGCACTGTGCGGCTTTCAAAAGCCAATATCTACTCTAGACAACAGAACCATTGTCATTACCTCTCATCCAGGTCAGATTGTCAAGCATGGAGATATCAAGTGTGTGCTGAATGAAGGCATGCCAATTTATCGTAGACCATACGAAAAGGGTCGCCTAATCATCGAATTTAAGGTAAACTTCCCTGAGAATGGCTTTCTCTCTCCTGATAAACTGTCTTTGCTGGAAAAACTCCTACCTGAGAGGAAGGAAGTAGAAGAGACTGATGAAATGGACCAGGTAGAACTGGTGGACTTTGATCCAAATCAGGAAAGAAGGCGCCATTACAATGGAGAAGCGTATGAGGATGATGAACATCACCCTAGGGGAGGTGTTCAGTGTCAGACCTCTTAATGGGGCCAGTGAAGAACACTGCTGGCATTTTATATGCAGTAGTGAACGAATGAAGGACTATAATCATAGCTCACTACTTGCTATTATTGTTTTTGTTTTAATATTCAACTATAGTAGTGTTTTAAAAGTTAAATGAAGAATAAAAAATATAAAAGCTCAAAAAAAAAAAATAAAATAAAAAAATAAAAAAAAAAAAAAAATCTAATATGATTAAAATAACTCTCTCACAAATCATGTTTTATATTCTGTGCTAAAGGAATTAAAGACAACACCCCCAGAATGCCTACATAACAACAACAACAACAAAAGATCTGTAAACCCATGTCTTGGAAAAGTAAGAGAAGAAACTTTAAGACACTGTAATCTGATTAGCAAAGGCTTTTCTGAGAATGTGTGTTTACTGAGGAGGGCTTGTTCTGATCACAAGAGGGCCAGTGAATTGGAAATTCCTAAAAGTTAGAATCTCACATATTAGAAGACTACAAGAGAAACCATGAAAAATGAAACGGGGATCTCAAAGGTTCCTGGCAAAGAGGTGAGCCAGTTTACAGGAACAGCGACAGTGCAGCCACAAACTATGTTACAGCTTAGTCTAAGAATAAGGAACTATACATACAGAAGAGACTCTTGGTACTTTAGGACAGAGTTGGTAAACAACTATGAGTACCATCAAGCCAAGTTGCTCTCTCAACTAGAGGGGAAAGCAAAACGATTTCAGAAAGGATATTTTAGTTAAGAGAACAGAACAAATGAAATAGACAAGAAAAGGCAAGGATCAGAAAGATGAATACTTGAAGCCTAAAAATGGAGAGTATAATTTAGAAGCAGAAGGAGGTCAGGAACTGTTAGACTAGGTTAAAGAAGTGTTAGGGAACTGGGAATCAAGGACAACTGAAGGAAGTAGGTAAGATGTGTGAAGGGAGGAAAAAGAATGGGGTACAAGAGGGTTCTTCAAATATCAGAAGAGTAAACAGTTTGAAATTTTTCCAAAAAAGCCACAGGGAAGGAGTAAACCATTTGTATAATTTCAAAAAAAAAAAAAAATGAGGTGGAACTGAGCTCAACAAAACACATACACATTTCCTAATAATTAGACTCACTTCAAATATAGGCAGGATCCCATATGTTACAGACTTTATACAGAGCATCTCAGCTTCATATTCAAGTTGTACTAAAATGTCTTAAAATCCTATCAATTCTTAAGATTCTGTGAGCCATAAAGTAGTAAGTCACTTTCTATGTCAAATTGGTTTTCTACAACCATTCTAGACAATGAATGTATTCTGAAGTCTGGAAAGTATTCCCCAACCTTCCAGTTTTACCTGTATAAGAGATAAGAGCCAGGGACCAAACTAAAGAAACAGTAATAATACAGAGACACAATTTTTCCAATGCAGTATGTTGTTGCCTGTAACATATCTTTTCGATACCTGTAATAGATAAAAGATAACCACGCACTCTTTGCTACTCCTCCCACTGAGAGGTCTATGTCCCTACCCTTGAACTGAAGGAGAAGAGCTTCTGAGACTACATGACCAATAGAATATGACTAAAGGGACACTGTACTAGTTTCCTGGCTTAAGTCTTAAGAAACTGCCAGTTTCCACTTCGTCTCTCTTGAAACAAATGCTCTTCCAGCTCTAAGCTATCATGGAAAAAGCCCAAGTACCACAGAGGGAGGTCCTGAGCCTACAGAGAGAGAGAGGGGTCCACCTGAGCCCAGCGTCACAATCACTCTTGCCAAGGCACCTGGCTGGTATCTGAGTTCAGCTGTCTTCAGACCAGATCAACTAGCAACTATTATCAAGTGATCCCAGTTAATGCGATGAGGAGCATTGAAAAATAACCCAGAATCCTTTCTGGATTCTCAGCAAAAAAAAAAATAATAATAAATAAATAAATAAAAATAAAAAAAATAATAATAATATTTAATGAAATCACTGTTTTAAGCTACTAAGTTCTGGGAGGGTTTGTTACTCAGCAATGTACGACAATATTGGATGAATAGACTGATAAGACAGTGTAGGAATATGTTTGACACAAATATTTCATTTTCATTAAAAATTCTAGGGGTGCCTGGGTGGTTCAGTCAGTTAAGTGTCTGACTCTTGACTTCAGCTCAGATCATGATCTCGCAGTTTGTGGGTTCAGGTCCCACCTCGGGCTCTGTGCTGGCAGTGCAGAGCCTGCTTAGGATTCTGTCTCCCTCTCTCTCTGTCACTCCCCTGACTTCAGCTTAGGTCATGATCTCACAGCTTGTGAGTTTGAGCCCCGCATCGGACTCTGTGCTGACAGCTTGGAGCCTGGAGCCCGCTTCAGATTCTGTGTCTCCCTCTCTCTCACCCCTCACCGCTAGTGCTCCGTGTCTCTCTCTCTCTCTCTCTCTCTCTCTCAAAAATAACGAAACATTAAAAATTTTTTTTTATTCTGTAAATAGTATTAAAAGCAAAATGCATTACACATTGTAATTTCGTCTATGTGGCATGTGCTATTTCTTGATCTTCTAAGAGTTTTATTTTAAAATCCAAACATAACATGTAGAACACAAAGCCATCAAATTAAAACATAAAGTATATGAATGAGACAGTGGGTTCTAATGAAATAGACCTAAAACTCAAAACTACTTAACTGGGCAGTCTTATGTATAAGTTTATCACTTCATTTAAGTTTCAAATTACTCTCTTTATAAAATGTAGCTAATATATAAAGTGCCTCACAGAGTTGCTGGGAATACCAAAGGAAAAAATGTATGTGACAATACTGTGAAAACTTTAAATATGCTATTCCATGTATAATCAATAAACAGATAAAATGTATGAAATATACCTAGCAAATATATATTCTTAAGTTTTAAAATAAACATTTCTTTCTTCTAGTTGTGGAGAGGTAATGACTTCAGGGCACTAAAAAAAATCTGTCAATGTAACTTGTTAGAAGTAGGAATACAACAAATTAAGCTCCAAATTTTAAACTTCTTACCACAGTGTTTATTAGGGAAATCATCTGAAAAAAATTTTTAGTCTACTAGTCATAATTGCTGCATGTCAGAAAACAAGAGAAGATAATTATTTGTACCAAAGACTACCAGTGAACTTTAATACCTATAGAGGAAAATACTTTTCAGGCAATTTATGATATGTGTTATGAACTTGTAATTTATCAAGTACTGTACTTTGAATTTAGAGTGCAGTAACAATTCAGAGAGCATACTTTAAAACACTTTAAAAATACTTGGTCTTTCACAAGTTAAAACACATCTTAAAACACATTTTAGATAGAAAACTCTATTAGAACAAATTTTTTTAAAACACTAAAGTGCATAAAGTACGAAACACTCTGATCAAGCCCTTTTAATTTCCAAAGTTTTATTAACAGATGAAAGAAAACGTAACCAAACACGAGAATGGATACTTTACTATTTGTTTTATAATTTTTATTTTAAAAGGTTTTATAACATACACTTGATAGAGAAAAATGAGTTTTAGTGTACCCACAAGCATTATCAAATCTTCATATTATACATGCTATATTCATTTAAGATCTTTTTTATTTTTAAGAAGAAAAGCTATAGAATTATTGCTGAAGCCTATGATGCACCTTCTCTTCAATCCCATTTCTCTTCTATCCCCCTGTGCTCTTTCCCCTCAGATACCCATTACTCTGAATTTTTATTTCAACTTTGCTTTAAATCCTAATCTGGTTCTAAATATCATTTACAGTTATTTTAACACCAAATGTTATTTTTAGAGGGAAAAACAGCAAAGAAAAAGGCTAAATAAGCGATTTAGTTTCTTCAACCATTAACTGGATAATATCACGACCTATCTCTTAGGATGGCTCTGAAGCTTTAGAGAGATGGTGTCTATAAAACCTTTAGCATATCATTCACTCAGTGCTTAGACTATAAGCCAGGCACTATTCTAGGCACAATCTGTCCATTAATTGATTTAGCCCTCAAGTTAACCTTATAAAGATGGTACCAACTACAATTGTCTACATCAGTGGGGCAATTTGGACCTCCAGGGAACATCTGGCAATGTCTGCAGACATTCTGATTGCCACATAGGAGAAGGGAGGGTGCTACTGGTAACCAGTATGCAGAGGCCAGGGATGCTGGTAAACATCCTGCAATGCACACAACAGGCCCACAATAAATAATCATGTGGACCAAAATGTCAATAGTGCCACATTTTCAGATACATAATGTGAAACAACAGGTTATATAACTCATCCTAGGACATAGAGCCTAAGTGGACAGCCACTTACTAAAAGTCTATTTTGTATTTACTTTCTAATAAAGTTATACTAAGAATAAAATGAAGTCAATATGAATTTCTATTTATAAGGTGCAACCAACCTGACTTAACTAAGGCAGTCTCTGCTTCATTCCAAACCAATAATTTTTAAACAAATGTACTTAAAAATAAATAATAAGTACTAGCTCTATGAAACAAATAACTTTACCTTTGTTGCTTAATGAAAATACTTGAGAGCACTTTAAAGTGGCCAAGACCTAATTTTCTTAAATATACAAAAATATGTCTTAGTAATCATGACTCAGTTTATTATACTTGCCTCATCTAGTGGATCCACATCTGTTTTCCTCATCTTAATAAGTACATCATATGCCTGCTGAAGTGCTCTGACCTTAGGATGAGAAACTCTAACATAGGCTGGGAGACAAATAAACCATAAGCTGTAACAATGACTGAAGAGACACTTGGCCCATTGTGGTGGATTTGTGTAACATCTCTTCGCCAACTTATGAGCCGTTTTTATCTCCTAGAAAGAGAATAAATAAAACATTATGGTATTTGGGGCACCTGGCTGGCTCAGTCGGTAGGGCATGCGACTCCTGATCTCTGGGTCATGGGTTCGAGCCCCATCTTGGGAGTAGGGATTACTTACCAAAAAAGCTTACAAGAAAACCTAGTATGGTATTTATTAAAATCCATTAGGGTGGGGAGAAAAGTGAGAAGAGAAGAATGTAATGTAAAACTGGACTCTAAAATCAAGCATTTCACCGTTTTACTTTCATGAGTGGCTTCCTACTTAGTACAACATGGTTCCTCAACATTCGTCTATAGAAGCACTTTATATTTCACAGTAACTATTTGCTGGCAAGCAAGACTTTCCCAATAGACTAGAAATCCCTTAAAATCAGGGATCATTCATATTTTTATAATATAATGGCTAGTTAGTTGCCCTTCACATAGAAGGCACTCCTATGTTTAATGAAAGAGATTTAACCATTCAGAGCTTGTAGGTTCATCAATGGCATTCTTAAAAAGTGACAGTCTTTCTACCTTTCTCCCAACTAAACTGTTTGACAAATAACCCAGTCTATTTCCTACCAAGATTTCCTTCTACCCTCCCTCACCACAGTCTTTAATTCTTTCATTGACTGATTCCTTAAAAAGACATATGCCATTGCAGGCAACATAGTCTGACAAGATCACAGACCTTCCTACCCAACAGTCTGATAGTGATGTTTTCTTACTTCTGATTTTCATTCTGATTTAGATGGAAAAGAGTAGGCATCAAAACCACCTGCTGAGCTTTAATCTAACTATATACTCCCAGAAACTACAGAGCCTTCCAGGTATATCAGACCACCACTGTGTGCCTTGCACTAAAAACCCTTCTCCTGTGGTTTGTTCTAAATAAAAATGCCTGGTGCATTAATTTTTTTATAAGCTCTATTTCTATTAGGCTTGAAGATATATTTAAAAATAAAGTCCCTTGTTTTTCTACAATAGGAAGGTCTTTCTTTTCCAGCTAGCCTTGGGGACAAGAATTCTGGTGAAAATGAGATTTAAAGATTTAGTAACCAAATGCTCCCATTTTAAAAACTGGCTTTTATTAAGCTGATAAAAGCAAATAACAACAACAACAACAACAACAACAACAACAACAACAACAACTTCCCTTCAGACATTGAGAGAAATGTGTATTGTATGATATTAAGGAACACCTCAGGTTACCTCTAGGATTTGGGGGGCTGTATATGAATTGGTAAAACCTGAACTAAAAACTTCATTCTCAAGTTTTCCATGTTTTGTAGACCACAACGTCAATATGTGTTTCATTTTAACTCACACCTAATCACAGAATGACTCTTTCCACCTAAATCAGATATGGTATTAAAGCAAGATGTCTATCTTGCTCTAAATTAGCTCCCTTTCACTCCCTTTAAATGTAGTATTTGGCATAAAGTATATTTACATTAACCACAAGAGATCTGAAAGTTGAAATTACACTGAGATACCACTTCACACACTAGGATGGCTATAAAGAAAAGACAGATAATAACAAGAATTGACAAGGATGTGGCACAACTGGAACCCATATACACTGCTGGGAGGAATTTAAAATGGTATATCCATTTTGGAAAACAGTCTGACAGTAAGGTTATACATAGAGTTACCATATGACACAGCAATTCTACTTCTAGGCATTTACCCAAGAGAAATGAAAACACATATCCTCACAAACACACACAAATGTTCACAGCAACACTATGCATAACAGCCATAAATAGGAACCACTCACATGTACAAGAATGAATAAATAAAATGTGCTACATATCCATACAACGGAGTATTCAGCAATAAAAATAAATGAAGTACTAGCACATGCTGCAAAGTGGATGAGCCTTAAAAACATTACACTGTGTGAAAGAAGCCAGAAACAAAAGACTACATATTGTATAATAATTCCATTTATATGAAATGCTCAGAATAGGCAAGACTATAGGCACAGAAAATAGATCGGTGGTTGCCTAGGGCTGCGGGGAATGGATGGGAGGGTTAACAGGTAAGGGGCACAGGCTTTCTTTTTGGGGCGATGAAAATGTTCTAGAATTGACTGTGGTGGTGGTTGCTCAACCCTGTGAGCACAGTAAAAGCCACTGAGCATACTCTAAATGGGTGAATTGTGTGGTATGTGAATTATATCTCAATAAAGTTGTTTTTTAAAAAGTATATTTGGTTCCCAAGGATTCTCTTAAAGCATAAATATAAGCGCTCAAAAACCTCAGCCACAATAGAAGTAGGGTTGCAAAACATCTAGTTGACTTCATTAACAATCATGGTGGGTCTTCAAATGTTTGCCATGTGTGATCATTTTAAACTATGAGCTGCATATCACATATACATATTTTACATTTTAAATTAACATGTATTAGATAAAGAATATCTGACCTGTTTAGTTCTCTTAGCCATGAGAGCTGGACTGTTTGTAATGCTATTCCCAGTAGGGTGTCTACTAAAACAAAATTTCAACTCCTGTGGTCTGTCAAAAAGCTTAAGGTCCAGTCTTGGAAAGTATTTGTAACTAAAATAAAAAGCAAAAATAGAGCTGCTGATATAAAACACATTAATTCTTCACATTATTCCAGAATTTAGGTGAGTATTTCTAAATCTTAAATAGTACCCAATATTTTTCACCACAATCCAGAGATACAAAAATAATTATTTTTCAAAAATATAAGATGTAATAATAAGATACACAGACTACCTACATGGAAACTTTGGCCTCCTCCCCACCCTATTCATTATTTTCAACCAATCCCTAGACAACAGAAAACCCTGATCTCTTACTTGACAGAGGTTAATAACTTTCAACAGAATCCATGTGTTTAATTATAATTCATATTAAAAGTAACATTTAGTATACCTGGCAATTTTGTTTTCCTTCATAAAAGTATCTTGGCATGGGTATTTACGAGAAAAAAATCCGTAAGATTTTTATTTTAGGGACATACCAGAATTCCACCATTCTTTATTGTTGGACATTTTTAGGTTATTTCTGAATTTTTGCAATTAATATTTGTGTATTTATACCTTTGTATTTTTGCTATGGTCAATGTTTATCAATAAAATTAAAATTATTATAGTCACTATCAAATTATTTCAAGAAAGGTTATAGTTCCATACAGTCTTACACTTTATTTTTTTTTTTCAACGTTTTTTTTTTTTTATTTTTTTATTTTTGGGACAGAGAGAGACAGAGCATGAACGGGGGAGGGGCAGAGAGAGAGGGAGACACAGAATCGGAAACAGGCTCCAGGCTCCGAGCCATCAGCCCAGAGCCTGACGCGGGGCTCGAACTCACGGACCGCGAGATCGTGACCTGGCTGAAGTCGGACGCTTAACTGACTACGCCACCCAGGCGCCCCCAGTCTTACACTTTAAATAGTAGCACAACCTATTCTCAATCTGACAGGTTAAAAATGCTTCTACTCACCATTTTGGTTTGCATTTCTTTCAATACTAGAGAAGCTTAATTTATTTTCACATTGATTATTGGTATTTCTTCTTGGAAATTGCCTACCTATTGCCTTTGGCCAATTTTCTTCTGGGAGTTATTGCCCTTCCCTATTTGATTCACCTTGTTTGTCAATACATGGATTCCAATGTATAGTGATTAAAACAAAGGAAAAAATTTCTATAATTAACATGCAACCAAAATAGTACTTCTTCATCAAGCCACTAAATTCCAGATATGTACTCTTCATTCTTATGCAGTCCTGGTAAGATATTAATTCCATATTTTTGGAAGACAATTATTTTATACTCTGTTTGCCTCAGATATTCTTTTAGGAATGCGGCCTAAGGAAAAACCTATGTACATACACAAGGATATAGATAAAGAACCAGGAAAAAAAAAAAATCCACAAGAGACTAGTTAAACAAATCACAATAAATGCATGCAATATGGTCATTCAAAATGATATGGCACAAAAATATTTGTTAGCATGGAAAAATGTCCAGACCACTAAAGGCAGACACAAGTTACAAAGAATATGTACAATATGAACTCATATTTGTTTTAATATAGTAAATGCAAATTTATGCACAAAAACAGGAAAGATATACATACAGTTGTTAAGAGACATTAAGCATGGTGCTTAAATGATATGCTAGCTTTCTTTTTTGGTTTGATAATTCTAAGTTTGTTAAACTGTGTATTATCATAATTATAACAACAAATAACAAATATATTTTAATTTCTTAAAAGGTTCCCATCCAAATCCTATTCTTCAAGTTGTTTTTTGTTTTGGTTTTGTTTTTTGTAGTTAATACAGGGTTATATCAGTTTCAGGCATATAATATAATGATTTAACACTGCCATATATCATCCAGTGCTCATCACGACAAGTGCAGTCTTTAATCCCCATCACCTGTTTTAATAAATAATGATTCCTGGCCCTCTACTTTTAAGTTTTCTCTGTATCTTACTAACGCGTAAGAATTTCAGTCTTTACATTGATAAAAAAAAAAAAAAACCCAAACATAGGAGGAACCTCACAAAAGTAAATTTATTCTTCTCCAGAAATGAAATTTTTGAAGACACATTTGGCTTCCCTTCTAAAAAGTCTGTCCAATTCTTAAATTACAATACCTCACACCATCTTCATGTAATATTCATATCCGTTAGTTCACTGAATAAATTATTTTTTGAAAATGGCTCTCACAAATGACTAATATACATATCTACTAACAGTCACAAAAGATCAAAATAAATTATTAAAACTGAACACAAAGAGCATTAAAAAAAATTCTTGCTACCTGTACTTTGGTGACAGATCCTTTCCATCATCAGGAGGTGGCTCGGGTGGCATTATGAATACAGTGTGCTCACTTTTCTGTGAATCATCTAGCTCTATCAATTTGGTATCTTCAGCTAAATCAAAATCAACCTGAAAATAATTATTTTCCCCAATTAATCTGCATTCAAGCAATATCTAGTTCTGAAATTTAAAAACTCAAGAAAATATACCTTATCTGTTTTCTCTGTGCCTTTATCAGGAAACAACTACAAAAGAAGAAAAGAATTCTTGGTGAAAATGTTTACTGGGAATATATTAGAGATGGTCTTAAATTCTTACATAAAAAAACTTCTTTTTTAATACTGGACAGATAGGGGCACCTGGATGGCTCAGTCAGTTAAACGTCCGTCTTCAGCTCAGGTCATGATCTCACAGTTCGTGAGTTCAAGTCCTGCGTCAGGCTCTGTGCTGACAGCTCAAAGCCTGGAGCCTGCTTCAGATTCTGTGTCTCCCTCTCTCTCTGCCCCTCCCCTACTTGTGCTCTATCTCTCTCTCTCTCTCTCTCTCTCTCTCTCTCTCTCTCTCTTTCACACACACACACACACACACACACAAATAAATGTTAAAAGAATTTTTTTAAAAAATACTGGACAGACAGAAGACACTTCACAATATATTTAGGGGGCCCTATACTATCAGGTTAACATATGATATTTTTCTATTAGGATAGAAACAATTTATTTTGAATAGTTTTTTCATAAATCCTTCTTCACAAGCAAAAAAAGGCCAATCACAGGGGGAATCTGGCTTCTCAAATCAAAAATTTCATTGTTATTAAAATCCCTGCATTAGAGATTGATATAATCTAAGCTTCCCTCTAACTTGATGATGTTAGACTATCCATTCTATACGTAAACAAAAACATTGAATAATTTTAATCTTATCCCCAGAGTTTCAGATCACATTGATAGAATGGGAAAAAAAGCATTCAAGTCCTGTAAGGAGATTACAAAAAGTGTAATATCATATATAATACTCTACTTTTTTTAGATACATTCTCAAATTTTTTCATGATATATGGTTTACATATAAAATCAGCCCCAAGATCCACTTAGCAAAAACAAAAATCTGGTTAAAAATGACAGGAAAAAAATGGGAGTCATCACTGTGAAGAATCAACTTGAATCTCCTTAGGATGGGTAAGTAAAACTTGGATATTTAACATATTTCAAATATGCTTCCTTAAAACAAAAAACATATATTTAGCAAAAGAATCTGCAACAACTTCATTAAAACAAAAAAAAAAAAACACAAGACTTACATTACCCTAAACTTTCTTAATGAACTACTAAATCTTATATCTTACTTAGATAAATAAAAATGTAAGATTTAGGAGGTTCAGTGAAATGTTGTTAGTACTTACTAGTTATAAAACCAAAGTGAGATTCAAGAAGAATTAGCTATGTCTGGTGGAAACTAAATATCACAAAGGAAAATTATTCTTAATATTAAGCCTAGAATTGGACATCTGCACACAATTGCACATGTGCGCATGCACACACACACACACACCTCTAGACTATCTCCCTCAGATCATTTGAGCTAATAATAATAATGATGATTATACAGGCATCCAAACTGTTTTTCTTTTAACACTTATATACAGGAAAAACTTTTACCTTTTCTATGCAGTCATCAAAAAATGCCAATCCAGTATCTTTATCACTTACAAAACTACATTCTTCAATGAAACGAATAAAAATCTGTGTTTTGGATAAACTGGTGTAGAATTTTGTATAGGCACGATCTCGACTTTTTAAAAATCCTGAAAAAAATCAAAGCCACAATTAAATTCAAAACTTAAAGTGGAACTAGATGTCACACAAAATATTATTTTAAACTTGTACATATATCCATGTTTATAGAAGCTTTTAGTAACCATATTCTAGTAACTGTAGCTCTTTCTGCCTAATTCAACCATAAAACACTTAAGTATCATTAATCTTTTCACTGAAATCTGAATCTGCTATAAAGAATCTTTAGCCCTACAGCTCTCAAATAGAAATTTCTCTCATACTCTGCACAGTCTTGAGTGACAAAGGTCAAATGTCCTTCCTCTCCAATGACACCAGACAACTCCTGTAACAGCCTGTAAACATTTCTGCTCAGTGACAGTATAGTCATCTACTGACTTCAGGGACACTCTCTCTTTCATTCACTGAGGACTAGGGCACCTAATTCCAAGTCTTCTCTTCTCTAGCTCCTACCATGATCATTCTTCAACATCCATAAGTACAAACCATCCAACACTTTAATGAGTTCTTAATGCCTTAAATTTCAATGATCTATGTTCTATACCCCTCAGTCACCAACTTCCACACAGTCACGCACTCCTGGGACTTTTCTTGCTAACATTCAAAACAGCTGACTCCCAAATCTAATTTACATATATATATTACTCTCTGCCCATTACCGTTGTCTGATTTCCTTATTTAAGTACTCCTACCAAGCATGGGGGGCAGGAGGAAAGGCTGTTCAAGTCTACAATCATTCATATCCTTTTCCATTCTACCTATACCCTCCTGTCTTCACTTCTCTCCTTACTCAACATTGATTCCATGTCTACCATTTCAATTACTTTCTTATCAACACTCTCAATTCTGTTGTCCTTTTGTCTTTGTTAAACTCATCTAGTATCACTTAGCCCTGGAGGAATGAATTGCCTGCTTTCTCTGGATCTACAACAATGTAACAGCACAAATTAAAAGGAGGAGGGGGGAATTCTACAACTAGGCTGATCAGAACCACTTATACTTTCATCTGTGACTACCAACCCTTCTAAATTTCTGGAATCAACTTAATTTCCCTTTACCCATGTTTTCTACAACTATTTCCAATTTTTTAATTCTCTCCTATCATGTTCCCTCCTCCATCATACCTTATATATACCTTATATCACAGAGAAAATGAAAATCATTAAGCGAATTACTGTTACTATCTCACTACAAAATCTATGACTTTCTGCAGCTACCACTTACTCCTTCCCCACCCCCCCCCTTTTTTTTTTTTACAATGAATATGTCCTTCTTACCTAAGGCCAAACCCACCATATGAGCCTGGGGTTCCAGTCCTTCAGTGTTCTCAGGACAATTTCCCCTCTGTATTAGCTATGTCAGCATACTCAAGGTTCTCTCGCTTTAAAACAAAGTTTCCTTAACAAATAGATCCTTCCTCTTTCTGCTATTTCCCTTCTCAATAAAAGGCACGACCATCCATCTACATGGTTGACAAAGACAAAAATCTCAAAGTTGCTCCTGACACCTCCTTCTATCTTACATCCTATATTCAATCACCAAGTTCTATTCAATCTACCTCCACCACCCCCCCAAAAAAAAATCACTCCTCACTCTTCTATTCACACTACCCTCAAGTAAACCAGGTCACTCCCACTGATCACTTGGAGCAATGTGATAACCAACTAACTAGCAGATCCATACTTTGGATGTCTCCAATTCAATCTCTGCATAGAAGTCAAAGGAAAAACAATTAAATACTGATCTTTTAAAAATGCAAATCTGGGACATCTGGGTGGCTCAGTAGGTTGAACGTCTGACTTCAGTTCAGGTCATGATCTCACGGATTGTGAGTTTGACACCTGCGTCAGGCTCTCTGCTGTCAGCATGGAGCCCTGCTTTGGGTCTTCTGTCTCCCCCTCTCTGAGCGCATGTGCACTCTCTCTCTCCCTCCCTCTCTCTCTCAACAATAAACCTTTAAAAAAAATTTTTTTTTTTTTAAATTTTTTTTTTCAACGTTTTTTATTTATTTTTGGGACAGAGAGAGACAGAGCATGAACGGGGGAGGGGCAGAGAGAGAGGGAGACACAGAATCGGAAACAGGCTCCAGGCTCCGAGCCATCAGCCCAGAGCCTGACGCGGGGCTCGAACTCACGGACCGCGAGATCGTGACCTGGCTGAAGTCGGACGCTTAACCGACTGCGCCACCCAGGCGCCCCTAAACCTTTAAAAAATTTAAAAATGCAAATCTTATCCTACTACCTACTTAAATAGCCTTCACTGGCTTCCAATTACTCTTAAGGACTGAAACCCTTCAATGGTCCTAAAAGAACCTACATGATTTGGCTCACACCCACCATTTTCAGGCATGATGTTTGAGCCACTTTTCCCCTCCAGCCTTTCTTTCTTTCATGCTTCAGGACATTCCACATGCTGTGGTCCTCGCACCATCCCCTTGACATACTAATTAGTTGAGAAATGCTTAAATAAAATAGAAGTAAATTAAATAAATTATTCTTGACAAGTAGTAACAAAAAGTCTTTTTTTTTCTTCTAATGGATCTAGGCAACGATCAGCAAAAGCTATTAAAATAATTACATGAAAGGCTGATGGGAAAACTATAATGAATTAATGAAGCTGACAACATTTAAATACACTGATCAATCCTAGGAGCACTAAAAATGGGACAACCAGATATGCATGTGGGTTGTAATAGGAAGTAGTGTTTTTGGCATTGCTTGTCAAGAAAACTGAACCTGAATCTAATCAAGCTCTAGAACAGCACTGTTTAATTCAGTAACCACTACCTACACGTGACAATTTAGCACTTGAAATGTGATTGACCCAAACTGAGATGTGCTGTAAACATAAAACACATGCTGACTTCAAAGCCTTGGTATAGGGGGGAAAAATGTAAAATGTATCATTACAATTTTTAAAATTTAATTACATGTTGAAATACCATTTTGGATATTTTAAGTTACAAAAATATATTATGAAAATTAATTTCCCCTATTACTTACTTTTTAACTATAGCTACTACAATTTTTTTTTTTTTTTTTTTTTTTTTGAGCGAGCGCACGGAAACAGGGGACAGGGGCAGAGAGAGAATCTTAAGCAGGCTCCAGTCTCAGTGCAGAGCTCAGCTTGGGGCTCAATCCCATGACCTTGGGTTTATAACCTGAGCTAAAATTAAATCGAGCCACCCAAATGCCACAGAAATTTAAAATTATATGTATGGTTCACATTATATATATTTTTTTAACATTTATTTATTTTTGAGAGACAGAGCATGAGCGGGGGAGGGGCAGAGAGAGGGAGACACAGAATCCAAACAGGTTCCAGGCTCTGAGCTGTCAGCACACAGCGCCAACTGCAAGATCAAGACCTGAGCCTCAACTGGATGCTTAACCAACTGAGCCACCCAGGAGCCCCTCACATTACATTTCTATTGGATAATGTATCTCTTAATCCAACCACAAGTTTACAGGAAATACAGATGATGGAAGACATGTTAAATAACACCATGCAGACACAATCAACCAAAAGCATATATAAATATAGGAAATTCTAAAGAATAACTAAAAGTTTATGAGTCCTATTTAGAATGATGTCCTATTTAGAATCTGGAAAGACAGGGGGAAAGGATGAAATAAAAATGGCAAAATGTTGATTGTGGACACTGCTGAAGTTGGAAGATGGCTATACAAGAGTACATTATATTATTCTATTTTTATCTACGTTGAGAAAGTATCTCTCATAAAAAGTTAACCTAAAATCCACAGTTAATTCCTGTTCATTTTTCAAGCCCAAGCTTAATTGTTACTTCTTCGGGGAAACTTTCCCTGACTTAGCACTCTCACTATAACCAGTATGTTCCTTCACATCACACTTAGTAAAATGTAATTAGTATTTGTGTTATAGTCTAATGGCTATAGCCCTCACGACACTAAATATTATCCTGTTGACAACAAAAGCCTTAGGCATCAGACACTAACTAAATATCTTTCTAAATTGTATTAGTAAGGCCACCCTCCCACTGAGAGGGAGAGGGAGAGACAGGGAGGGAGGGAGGGAGAGGGAGGGAGAGAGAGAGGGAGAGAGGGAGAGGGAGAGAGGGAGAGAGAGGGGGGGGGGGGAAGGGAGGGAGAACATGAATGAATTAGTGGCCCACTACTGCCTATTACAAATTCCATATTCTTACTGGCATTTAAGACCGCCCATAATCTGAGCTCTAATCTTATTTTTAGCCTTATCCTTCACAATACCTCTAAAGCTCTTCACTTTGGTCAAACTGTACCAAATATGCTGTTATGGGCTAAACCCTATAATTCTTATATTGTACCCCCTCCAAATTCTTATGTTGAGGTCCTAATCCTCAGTATTTTTAAATGTTACTGTGTTTGCAAATAGGGTCTTTAAAGAAGCAATTAAGTCAAAATGAAGAAATTAGACATGGGCTCTAACCCAATGACTAATGTACTTATAAGAAGAGGAAATGTAGACACAGATTCACCCAAAAGGAAGACCATGTGAAGACACAGGGAGAAGACGGCCATCTTTACAAGCCAAAGAGAGAGGCCTCAAAGAAAACCAATCCTGCCAACACACTGATCTTGGACTTTTAGCCCTTAGAATTGTGATAAAATAAATTTCTGTTTGTTTAAACCACCCAATCTATGGTACTTGGTTATGGCAGCCATGGCAAACTAATATACATGCCTTTTACATTTGTTCTTGAGGTTTCTTCCATTCTGTTATTACCATCAATGATACTAACTATTATCTTGAGTACTATAATTTTACTAGTTGCTTCACATACGTTTAATCTTCATAACCACGCATGAGGTAGGTATCATCCCCATTTTATTAATGAAAAAACAGAACCTCAGAAAGGCTTAATAAAGGAGCGTCTGGGTGGCTCAGTCAGTTAAGTGTCCGACTCTTGATTTCAGCTCAGGCCATGGTTTTGCAATTCATGGGATCGAGCCCCACATCAGGCTCAAGCCCCACATCAGGCTCTGTGCTGACAATGTGGAGCCTGCTTGGGATTCTCTCTCCTCTCTCTGCTTCTCCCTGCTCTCATGTGCTCTCTCAATCTCTCAAAATAAAATAAACATTTAAAAAAAAAAAGGAAGGCTTAATTAATAGCAAAGCAGAAATTTTATTCCAATTTGACTTTTAATGAATATTGTTTTTTAGAAACCCTTTCCTGCTCATCTCCATTTATCTAAATTCTACTCATTCTTCTAAGTCATGCTCCTCCTCCATGAAGTCTTACAAAATATTCATCTGGAAGAATGTTCCCTTTTTATATATTTGGGAAATTCTCACTGAATTATTGTGTAAAATCTGTTCTCTTGAGTACATGTTCTATTTTTAAAAGCATTTTAGATTATTTTCCATTTACTATCCCATAGAGCTAGATTTTAATATTCTTTATATCCCTACATTATAACTAGTCTGACTTGGTAAGTGGTGACTAAATATTTGAGAGGTTATCCTGAAGCAGAGATGATAAAAGACAAAAGATGACTGGAAAAGTAGAGATTTTTTTTTTTTTAACTTTTTTTTTTTTTTCAACGTTTTTTATTTATTTTTGGGACAGAGAGAGACAGAGCTGAACGGGGGAGGGGAAGAGAGAGGGAGACACAGAATCAGAAACAGGCTCCAGGCTCCGAGCCATCAGCCCAGAGCCTGACGCGGGGCTCGAACTCACGGACCGCGAGATCGTGACCTGGCTGAAGTCGGACGCTTAACCGACTGCGCCACCCAGGCGCCCCGAGATTTTTTTTTTTTAAAGTAACTGCTGAGTAGGGGCACCTGGGTGGCTCAGTCAGTTGAGCATCTGACTTTGGCTCTGGTCGTGATCCCACAGTTCATGGGTTCGAGCCCCACATCAGGCTCACTGCTGTCAGCACAGAGCCTGTTTCAGATCCTCTGTCTCCCTATCTCTCTACCCCTCCCCATTCATGCTCGCTCACTCTCTCTCTCAAAAATAAACATTAAAAAAATAATAATAGTAATAATAAAAATAAAATAAAGTCACTGCTGGGTAAAAGTTCAAAAATATAAAATAACTTTCATATGAGTATTAACATATCTGTAAGGCTGCTACTACATTTAAGAGCAGTTGAATAACAAAAATCTTTACAATTCCCTAAAATAACAAATACTAAAACAAGAGGAGTATAGTATTTTCCCTTGAAGTAAGACTCTATTTTTCAAAAACTTTAAAAACTGGTGGCCTCATTATAAAAACTAATTGTTATGGGGCGCCTGGGTGGCTCAGTCGTTTATGTGTCCAACTTCGGCTCAGGTCATGATATCACAGTCCTCGAGTTCAAGCCCCACGTCAGGCTCTGTGCTGACAGCTCAGAGCCTGGTCCTGTTTCAAATTCTGTGTCTCCCTCTCTCTCTGCCCCTCCCCTGCTCATGCTCTGTCTCTCTCTGTCTCAGAAATAAATAAATGTTAAAAAAAAAAAAAAAAATTTAAAAACTAATCGTTAGATAATACTGTAAACCCAAGAATATATAAATTGAAGAATTATGCAAGAGTGAGGAACCACCTAAACTAAATCATCAGGTTTGTTCGACTAAGATAACTGACTATATAGTAAACATAAGCAACATCTTTGACTTTTCATAATTAAAGATCTCCAGTTTCAGATTTCTCAGGGAAAAATGGGGGAAAAATTTAAAAGAAATTCTTCATAGAGCTAGATGACAAATACAAAGACATTTATTGTATCTTAGTATACATTTCTAAGAACTTGCATCGTGAATATTTTGGCGAGCAATACCAAATAAAAAATATTTTTCATTTCAATAAAAAGTAATTATATTTTCAATGCCACTCACCCTGTCTGTCAAACAATGAATCAACAGCTGTGGCTTTATTTGAAGGAGCCTCTGTGATCGGTCTGAGATATGTTCTATATCCTTTTAAAATGGATGCCATAAAACGCAAAAATGCCTCTTGAATTTCCATTTCAAGTTGTGTCATCTTTTTTTGCCAAGAGAAATCTGCTTCAATCGGAGTCATCTCAATTGCCGAACTTTCCTGAGTTTTTCGGTGAACTGACAAATGAAGAGAAAATAGCATTTTATATCTAATACAAGTACTGATTAAATAATTAAGAAAACCGTCAAAATAAAACTCATGACTTCCTGAAATTCCTCCCTCCATTCGTGTAAAGGATAGTTGGCAGGTGCTAACAGGGAGACTCAAGCAGACAGGACATAACACGCTCAAAAATCATGAACCACAATATTAATATCTTAGTACTGAAATTTTGTTTTGTAATGAGATTCCTTTTAAGCAGAGCAGAATTTTACTTAAATTTATGAATATTCTCATATATGTTCTTTCATTAAAAATACTCCTTTTTCCTCACATTCACCTGAAGATAGCTGGGGATACAACTTCTTTAAGGTACTAAGCAGATTTTTGCATGGCTTTTTGGGAAGCTGCTTCCAATTCATGTTCTTCTTTTCATCTGATCTATTAAATAAAAACATAATTAATAAAATCTGTTATAATCTCTTTTTATTTAGCAAAATTCTTGTATCAAACTAAAAAAGAAAATGGAAAGGATATTTTTGCTCAAATTACAATTGACACAGATGGTCTAAATAAGTGGTTTTCAAGGAAGCTCTTTGTTTTAAGTTTTTATTTATATCCTAGTTAGCTTCCACGATGTGGCCTCTTTTCTCCCTCTAGTTGTGCAGTTTGTTCTCTCAGTCCTCAGATCAATTTCCTGAGTGTGGAGAATGATTTGGTATTTATCTAGCTGTGTACAAGGGATGAGGCAACCACAGGGGCCCCCAATACTCTGCCATTTTAGCTTCTCCTCCCTCGCGGTATTTTCTTTACATTTCAACCAACCTTATGCAGATTTGGTGTCACCCTAATGCTCTAACACAGATTTTCAGAAAAGGCTGGGGTTATGAATTCAAGACTGAAGTCTTGCTTCAAAAGTTAAATTTTAGAATTATAATATTTTAAGTGACAAACTTAATTGATACCTCAAACTACCTATTAGAAGCAAATCTCAACAAACATCAGAGAATAATATATAAAACATATTCTGACTACAATTCAACTAGTTAGCATTTAAGGAAAAAAACCTTGGAAGTTTAAAAGAACACTTTCTAATTTTTTTCATGTTTATTTACTTATTTTGAGAGAGAGAAAGAGAGAGGGAACAAGCAGGGGAAGGACAGAGGGAGAGGGAGAAGGAGAGGGAGAGGGGGAGAGGGGGAGAGGGGGAAGTGGGAGAGGGAGATGGGAGAGAGGGAGAGAGAGGGAGAGAGGGGGAGAGATGGGGAGGAAGGGAGAGAGAGGAAGGGAGACAGGGAGAGGGAGGGAGAGAAGAAGAGAAGGAGAGAGGGAGAATCCCAAGCAGGCTCCACACTGCTCACTCCCAAGAACCATGAGATCATGACCCTAAAATCAAGATTCAGACACCCAACCGACTGAGCCACTCAAGTACCCCCAAAAGAACACTTTTAAATAATGCAGGACTGAAAATATTTTAATAGAAATAAGAATCATTTAAAACTCCACAAAGTTTTACAGGCTATACATCAATGAACAACAATGCAATTTATGAACAACAATGCAAACATTTTAAATTCTTAGAAAATTTAATCTGCTAGGATATAAAAATATAAGATGATGTTTATTTTAGGAATGTAAGGATTCTTCATTATTGATTGATTTATAATGTAATTTACCACACAGAAAATAAAGGAGAAACAATGCATATCTCAATATTTATACAAAAGTGTTATAAAATTCAACACCTACTTAAAAGTTTTTTTTTAATCATTATGTACAAGTGGAAGGTTTAAGTTCATTTATTATTAAGCTATTAAAACCCTAGGATGGGATTAGCAAACCTTTTCTATAAAAGGTCAGATATTAAATATTGTGTTTTGAGGACCACAGGGCCTCTGTCACAACTTCTCAAATGTATCATTACAGCAAGAAAGCAGCCCCACAGAATATGTAAATGAGTGAATTTTGTAATTTTAGTTACACAAACAGGCCATGGACCAGATGTCAATTCTTGCTTAAAGCAGTAATCATAATAATAACGAAGTGCTCAAAGCATTCCTTTTAAAATTAGGAAGGAGACAAGATACCAGCTATGACTACTTCTATTCAATACTACGTTAGGATCCTAGCCAGAGAATTAAGACAAATTTAAAAATATGTAAGGACTGGAGCGCCTAGATGGCTCAGTCTGTTAAGTGTCCGACTCTTGATTTCAGCTCAGGTCATGATCTCATGGTCATGAGATCCAGCCCAGCATTGGGTTCTATCTGCCCTGAACATGGAGCCTGCTTCAGATTCTCTCTCTTCTGCTCCCTCTGCCCCTCCTCCACTCACAATTGCTTGCTCTCTCAAAAAAAAATACAATAAACAAAAATATGTAAGGATTGTACATGATGTGATTGTTTACAGCCAGAAAACTGAAGAGAATCTACAGACAAAAGAGAAGAATTCAATTAAGCTGCTGTGAGGCAGACTACTACATGAAAACCAACAGCATTTCTATACCGCAGCAACTAACAGAAAATGTAATTTAAAATACCATTTATAGTGGCAAGAAAAAACACACCGTACTTAGGAATTAATAAGTCTAACAAAAGGTATGCATAGTCTTTATGGAGAAAACTGCCAAGTCTATTAAAAATATGTAAAAAGATCTATGTAGTATAATTCACAGTTGGCTGAGTGACCAACTTCAGCTCAGGTCATGATCTCACAGTTCATGAACGAGTTCGAGCCCTGTTTCGGGCTTTGTGCTAATAGCTCAGAGCCTGGAGCCTGCTTCGGATTCTGTGTGTGTGTGTGTGTGTGTGTGTGTGTGTGTGTCTGCCCCTCCCCAACTTGTGCTCTGTCTCTCTCTCTCAAAAATAAACATTTAGGGGCGCCTGGGTGGCTCAGTCGGTTAAGCGTCCGACTTCAGCCAGGTCACGATCTCGCGGTCTGTGAGTTCGAGCCCCGCGTCAGGTCCTGTGCTGACAGCTCAGAGCCTGGAGCCTGTTTCCGATTCTGTGTCTCCCTCTCTCTCTGCCCCTCCCCCGCTCTTGCTCTGTCTCTCTCTGTCTCAAAAATAAATAAACGTTAAAAAAAAAAAAAAAAAAACATTTAAAAAAAAATCGATTTCTCCGCAACAAAATAGATCCTTAAAAAATTCAAATCTTGACTACTAAGGAAACAGCCTAATATTATCCTATATTCTGACTAAAGTCATTTTTTAAAAGCTTACATAAGGATTTTGAATTAAAGTAGAAAGCATATCATCTCGAGCCCTGAAAGCAGCGTTTATCCCTTTTTTTTTTCAAATCCATCTTTTCTGCCAACACTGTTTTCAAAATATTATAATGTTGAACATGTTCTTTTTCAAACTTTCCAGGATTCTGATTCCTGCCTTCATTGAGAATCATTGTACTAAATTTGAGAATTTATTATCAATCTTAAAAAATACCATGTTTCTAGATGTTTTCAAAGAGCTGCAACAACTACATATGGTGGGGGGTGGGGATACAAATGGGAGAGAATATAAAAAGAATCAACTTACACATATAACATGTTTGTATCCAAGTCAATGCAAACAACATCTTGTGGTGGGTCATGAAGATCAAAATACCTGGAGTCGACCCCAACAATAAATGGTAAAGGTGCACTAAGCACTGCTGCCAGTGACAGAGGACAAAGGGGAATGTACGGGCACTGCCACTGAAATGGAAAGATCATCTGGGAAAAAAAGCGTTAAAAAATTAACCAAATTTGAAATTTGCAACAAAAGGTATGTAATTAACTAATATTACTGAAAGTGACCATTAAAAGCAGTACACTCTAGTTTCTTTTATCTTACACTTCATTCCAAAAACCAAATGACTATAAAATATTACTAAGCAACACCATGAACCAATGTGATTAAATCCTCACATGACAATTATCACAAGCACAATAAAAATGCTAACAGCTCTTTGCATGTTAATTCTTCTGATGCCATACAAAACCCACATCCAACATTTTTTTGGAAAAAGTCAAAACAGAGAGAGAAAACTGCCCCCAAAACTTATAAAACAAACTCATGATCTTTAACTCTTATGCATTTCATCCATTGACTAATTTTCAAAATAACCTTTGACTAAAATCCAACTAAAACTCCAAGGACTGAAAAAAATTAAATTGATTCTCTTGAAAATGGCAATAGTCAGCTGAAAATTTCAACAAAAAAATTTCCTACTCAAATAAACATAAAATGATTCAACTTCCGTGAAGCTTGGCATCTTAAAAAAATACCAGTCAATATAAAACATATCTTAAGAATCTATCAGCTTTTTACAAAGCTATACTTTAATTGTATCATATGTGCTTTTAAAAAAAAAGTTTCGATAAGTTAAAAAAAAGATTAAAATTTTAATTACCAGCTAATATGAAAATTCTAATCACTGATGATAAAATTTTTCCTCTACTACAAAAATCCTTGCTATATACCTTATCCACTTATCACTCACCCCAAAGAAATGCCTATAGCATTTATTACATCTGCCAGTTATTCCAGATAGTTATTTAGAATTAGGATTTTATCTTCAACCATTTATTTACTTATCAAATATTCCAGCACTTAGTTTGAGCCAAGCACTGTTCTCGATGGGGCTAGAACAGTGAGTAAAACAAAGAGTGCTGCCCTCGTGAGGTTTATGGTGTAGAAAAAAAGTCAGCAAACTTTTTCTATACAAGAAAGATAGGAAATATTTTAGGCCTTGTGAGCAATATGGGCTCTCATAAATATTGAACTTTGTCTCCATGCATGAAAGCAGCCATGGGCATTGTGTAAATAAATGGCCTATGTTCCAGTAAAACTTTATTTACAAAGACAGGTTGCAAGCAGGATTTGACCAGTGGGCCATAGTTTGCCACCACTTGGTCTAGCAGAAAGAGCCAGAAAATCAACAGAGGACAAAATAAAAAAGTATATATATCCCATATCAGGAAGTGCTAAGTGCTATGGAAAAAGAAAAAGTAAAGCCAACTTAAGGGCATTAGAGTTCATAATAGGAAAGAGGAGAGTAGGTTATATCATTAAATAGGTCAAACAAGTTAGACCTTATTAAGAAAATGACAACTGAGCCTAAACCTGAAGGAGGTATGGGATTCAGCCAATGGGACATCTAGGAGAAGGGTGCTTTCAAGAGAAGGAACGGCTAGAGCAAAGGCCTTAAGTTATGGGCGTGCCTAACATGCTTCAGGAGTAGCTACTTGCTCAAGCAGAGTAAGCAAGGGGGCAGAGTAGCAGGGAATGAGATCAGAGAGCAGCCAGAGAGAGCCACTCCCACAGGACCTTGCAAGGACTTCAGACACATTCAGTAAAAACATGTTCTATTCAACATATGTTACACCTGCAACTATGTAAAAAATTTTTGGGGATGCCTTGGCGGCTCAGTCGGTAAGCGTCCGACTTTGGCTCAGGTCATGATCTCGTGGTCCGTGGGTTCGAGCCCCGCGTCCAGCTCTGTGCTGACAGCTCAGAGCCTGGAGCCTATGTCAGATTCTGTGTCTCCCTCTTTCTCTGACCCTCCCCTGTTCATGCTCTCTCTCTGTCTCAAAAATAAATAAAAGTTAAAAAAATTAAAAAAAAAAATTTACAACAAAACTATCTAACAGCAAAATGTGACACCCTTGTATTCACCTTTGACCTTTTACAGCTCAATCATAAATAGGGGCATTTTTACAAATGGAGCTCCTTTAATTCTTTGATATTCATTCTCTTTTTGAAGAATTTATCCTCTCATCACTCCCCTCCATTTTCTCTTTAATGGTTTTGCATGCATTTCAGGCAGTTCTCCAACATCACTTACACAAATTTCATGCAATCTTGCATTTTGCATAAGAATTCCAATTTCACATTACAATTTTTCCACCTGTTCTTGCACTGTATTGCTGAAATCAATCAAGAGACTGGGCCACAAAGATTCTGACAAAGGAACGTAAATAAACACTAATGTTTTACGAGAAGCAGTGGGAACTTCATAAAACTGGTCAGTTTATTAACAAATATTTTCATGTTATAATGGCTTTTGCTTTCATATGCAACTGTGGAGGTTTGGAAAATTAATATGCAATGAGGATATATGCCCCCTATAAACTATCTCACATGGTTACTATGTTTCTCAGTCCTAGTAGCATTTCTCTGACCAGATTAAGGTCTCAGAGACACACCTCATTTGCTGATTTAACAGGTGTTTATTGGATGCTTATTCCTTGTTATTTAGCTGTGGTAAGCGCTGAGGACACAAGGATAATAAAGAGACTAGGTATTTATTCCATGAGAGTTACATTCTTAAAATGGAAGACAGGACAGTCAACTATTTTAAATTAAATATGCAATGGAAAATAAATTTGGAGAAATGGAACACCCAAAATTCTACACTATGATCTATAAAGCCTATATGATCAGACCTTTAATTGTAATGGGAAGCCATCAAAACACAGAGGACTCGATTTAATTTTATTTATGTTTTACCTAATAGCTAAGCATTGGTACATTATCCTATTTCACAATCACTTAGAATTTCCTATGTTATTGGCTCACAGTGATTAAAAGTTAAAACTGAGAGTAATTAAATGTGCAATTCATTTGCATAATTTTGGGGCAGATGAAATTGATCACAGCCTCTCATTTAATACAATAAGCTTCATTCACAAGTTTACTATTCTATAATCATATAGATTCTCTGAACCACTCAAATATATGAAAAATCAGAAACTAAAATTTTGTCTCAAACAGAAATCACTTTCTTTCTTTATACTTACTATTTCTCTTTGCCGCTCTATTGTATTTATGTTAAACTTTTACTGGTAATTTCAAAGTTGCTTTCATTGAAGGAAATTTCCCTTTAGAGTAAAAATGTCCCACCAGTAATCCTGTACTATAAGGAAAATTCTATACTTACAGCTACAACAGCTTCAGCTACTCCAGTCAACACAGCTGGCCTAAGAGAATGTAGCAGAATCTTACTCTCAAGTAAAACAAAGAGCAGCAGTGTTGCACAATTCTCAGGACCCAGATTCATTAACAAGGTGCTAAAGTTGGCTCCACTAGGAGAAAAGAAAAAAAGATGAACTATTTTGCTAAAATATGTTAAGATTTGCTTATAAACTATTTCCTAAATATTAACAGACTGAGAGTCTAATGTTAATTTCAAGACCTGATGTAGTTATCACTGAGAAGTAGCAAATTTATTGAGCTAGTCTAACAATGTTTCAGTCTCAACCTTTAGTAATGAGAGGAGAGTTTATCAGGGAAGATTTTCTCAAAGAACTACCATTTGAAGGTGGGGTTGGGGAGAAGCCAACACATGCAAAGGCAATGAGGCAAGAAAAAGCTACCGTGATGTGTGCAAAATTGAAATACACCTATTGTGACTAAAGCATAGTAGGGAAGGGTCAAAAGATTATGTCAAAATAGAAATGACACAAATTATATTTACATTCTCAAAAGAACACCTGGCTGCAGTGTGGATAAAGAAATGAAGGAAGAACAGAAGGATACCAGTTAAAAGGTTAATAATGAAGTTGTCCAGGTGAGAGATCATGCTATCCTGGACTTTTGATGCAGATAAACAGAACATAAGAGATTCGAGACATTTGGGGAGGATAAAATCAGTTCACTTTGAATATATAGCTACAAACTGGATAGAGGGGATGGGGAAGAGGGAGGTATTCCCCACACCCAATCTTGCAACTCTCTTAAATATTCCATTTTTAAAATGGTGAATGGCCCACCATCCACCCAGCTATCAAAGATAGAAATATGAAGGCTATACTAATGTAAAAGATAACACTTAACTTTATTAAAATATTTTCAAGCATTCTGCTCCAAGTGAATGAATATCATTTTAGATACCATTAATAATTACCTTAATGGTAAAGGTGTAGAAACTGGCTGTGATAATATTAATGCATCATGGACTGAAAGCTTAAAAAAAAAAAAAAAAAGATGAATTAATCAAGCCAATCTTGAAACCTAAATATTTACATCAGGTAAAACAGAAAATAGTTTAATAGGCAGACTGACATAGTTTTGGAAATGTAGTAAGCTATTAAACAATAGCTGTATTTACTCAGAGGTATTATTTTAGGTCTTTTAAATTAAATGGTTAATTCAACTGAATTTGGATTCAGTTAATTATTTATAATAGTTATCTTTAAATTATGGAATAATTGCTTTTTAAAAGCTTGAAGTTTATTTACTCTACAGACTGGTAAGCATTTGGCTTGATTACTATATATTAATACTTTCTGAACTGAAGTATATACTTGCTGAACTGAAGTACATTCAAGATCAACAGTATTTGACTTAACGCCACCATATCACACATAAAGTTGATAACATCTTAGA
Organism: Neofelis nebulosa; assembly: GCF_028018385.1. Taxonomy (NCBI): domain Eukaryota; kingdom Metazoa; phylum Chordata; class Mammalia; order Carnivora; family Felidae; genus Neofelis; species Neofelis nebulosa. The sequence goes on from NC_080793.1 coordinate 50,896,247, forward strand.
AAAAATTTTACAATAGCTTGCCTCTACATATCAATGATACTCAAAGTGTCAGTCTGCAAACTGTTATTGGCCCAGGAAAAGATAGTATATAAATGGAGAGCAAGCCATTTAGAAGCTTTTACGGCAATAAGACGCTGCTCCCACATCCAAGTACATGATCAGAGGACTCATGTCTCTGAACAGGGTACAGACATGTTCATGTCTACACTGGTCTCACATGGTAAGGTGCAAATGGAACAAGCTGTATACTTATATAGGTCTGCCACTGATTGGAAATAAAAAGAAACTGGTCATTTAACACAGAAAATGTGAAGACCACTACAGACTATTTCACTTTTTCCCTCCAACCACAAATCACTTTATATTTAATATTTATTAGTTGCTCTATTTTAATTACATTATTAAAATCAGCTACATAAATGGCATGCACAGGCCAATGGTGATAATGCCATGAATCAAAGATTATAATTATGCCAATTGTGTGCACCCAGATAAAATATAAAATACAGGAGATTCCAGGCCTTTATGAACACATGTTGCTCTGCCTCAAACTCAAGGGGCCACAGAATTGACTCTGCAATGACAAGAATGAACATAATGCAGATCATCCTCCAATGGACTTGTTCTGATTACCTGTACAAGGATTCTTGGTCTTTGTGCTGAAGGAAAAGGGATGTTTTGCATAAAGTGTGAAATATGCCTGAAAAAAAAGGTGAAATACAGATCATAATTACTTTTCTAAAATGTTTAGATTTTAACAAATTCTAAGTATATTAAATATATTATTAGATATATCATCCTAGATCTGACAAAGCCACTGACCTAAAACTTATGCTAAATAAATATCCTTAGCGCAAATAAATGTACTCATCCCACTAAACTTCTGAAATGTACAATGTATTTCCTTATTAAAAGTCCATATTAATATACCTTAATATTGCAAGGAAAATAAGAGTAACACAAATATACTTTTCATGAAAGAAGCTTATTTTTATTGTTCTGATACCAGTGCCAGTACGGTGAGCAATTGTGATACAATACAATTTAATCCTAATAAGTAATTAATATTAATTAAATAGTAATTTAATCAATATAGTTCTTTTACTATAACTCTGAGCAAACCACTTGCCTCTCTATTTCTCCACCTACAAATAATGCTTAAGTTTCTTCAAAGCTTTGAGCTCTTAGGAGCCACTAATATTGATCACATACCCTAATTTTATTTCCTCAAACTATTCATAGAACCTCAATTTTTCAAAAGGATGCTAACTTGTCCCTAACATTAAGTTTTATTTCAAACAATTTTAAGTTAATCTGAAAGCTGAAAGTTAAACCTAGAACTATGAACTATTAGTTTGGCATTCCAAGAGTACAGCATGAAAGCTGAACCCATATTTCTACACCAAATTGTGGTAAGTTTAAGCACAGTACTTTACTACTTTCTTAAGATACTTTTTGAGCAGCATTATTTTAAAACCTACAGAGAACTGCCCTACCCTTCTACTACCTAGTATCCTTCGCTGATATTCTTTCTGCTGTAATGTGAAATTTCTGAAATTGTATGAAAAAACCATGTTTATCCACACTATAATACATTTCCACCAAGCTCTGAACATGCCCAGGTTTGTTAGGAGGATAAATAAAGCATTTACTACAAACCACAAAAGCCAGTGTGCCACTAGAAGTCTGAAAAGATGTTGTTTTTTTTAAAATAATCTCTACACTCAGTGTGGGTCTTGAACCCGTGACCCCCAGATCAAGAGTAGGATGCTCTACCCACTGAGCCGGTCAGGCGCCCCAAGATGTGGTTTTTAAAAGGCAGTGGCTCCACATATATTCTTCTTGCTTACAACAGATTTCCATGACAAAGGGAATTACAAATCAAGTGGAAAATAAGGACAGTCTCTCAATACTAAAACCCAAACCTCACTTCTGGCATCAATTAACTCACCCTTCTTAATTTCTTAATTTCTACATCAGTTTTGAGATGCTTTATAGTTAGAACCTGGAATGCCATTTATATGGTGTGTGTGTGTGTGTGTGTGTGTGTGTGTGTGAGAATAGTTATTTTTCTCTTCGTTATTAGAGAATATACAGGAAGAACACAGACAATACACTGTATAATGAGTTCTTCCTCAGCTGAATCTTCAAAAGATTATTATTTGATCATTCTAACTACCACTCCTCAGTTTTAAAATCAATGACTCAGGTGTAGAAGGGAACAAGTAAAAAGTAAGGTGACTGTGACTCTTCTTCCCTTTCAATTTTTTTGCTTAAGTCAGGTAAACAATGAAATTTACACATATACAACCAGCTTTTCTACCAGACATCTTTCTAATCATCATACATACTTTTCAATGGGAAGAGGATGTGGTCCAGACACAGAAAGTTTGTAGATAAACATGAGAAATTTTCTAAAAGCTTCAAAAAAAGGCCAGTGTGAGAGTAAACAAATGCATTTGTTTGAATTGATGGATTTGGAGACTACTTTTCTCTCCACGGGGGTCAAGAGGCCCAGCTGCATAAGCTGTTTCTCTGTCAGAAGTTCCCGAGAATAAGGTTCATAAAACTGGATGGCAGCTCCATATACCTACAGAGTAAAACAGAATTCCATTACAAGATTTGAGTTTGCTTTTAAAAATTTCTCTTTATTTCTCAATACAAAAGAAACACTAGTTTAGAGGGCATATGACAAATGATAAGAAAAATCTCAAATACTGCTGATGGGAATATAAAATGGCATAGCTGCTGTGGAAAACAGTTTGGTGACTTCTCCAAAATTTAAAAAAGAATTACCATATAATCCAGCAATTCAATTAGTAAGAATATACCCAAAAGAATTGAAAGCTGGGACTCAAACAGATACTTGCACACCAATGTTCATAGCAGCATCATTCACAATAGCCAAATGGTGAAAACAACCCACTGTCCACCAACAGATGAATGGATAAAACATGGTATATACACGTGATAGAATGTTATTCATCCTTAAAAAGGAATGAAATTCTGATACTGCAACATGGATGAACCTCAGAAATATTATACTAAGTGAAATAAGCCAGACACAAAAGGACAAGTATTATATGATTCCATTTATATGAGCTACCTAAACCAGGCAAATTCATAGAAATTAGAGTAGAGATTACCAGGAATCAGGGGTAAAGGTGGAGGAAGCTGCTGTTTAAGGTAATGAAAAAGTTCTGGAAACAGTGATACTTTTCTTTTATAAATCTTATAACTATTTAGTCACTATATGTATAAATAGCCATGTATATGTGTATGTATGTGTATACATATATGTATATATATATATATGCATGCACACACACACATATATATATATACACACAGACACACACACACATATATACACACGCACATCACTACACATACAGTGTGTGTGTACTGCATTAACCCTTATCTTTACAAATACAACACTCCCAGATACAATTATTTCAATGATCTCAGAGATTTTTTTTAAGTTTATTTATTTATTTATTTAGAGAGAAAACAAATGGGGTAGGGGCAGAGAGAGAGGGAAAGAGAATTCCAAGAATTCTGACACAGAGCAGAGCCTGATGCAGGGCTGGAATCCATGAACTGTGAAATCGTGACCTCAGCCCAAATCAAGAGTCAGATGCTTAACCAACTGAGCCACCCAGGAGCCCCAGTGATCTCAGATTTTTTTTTTTTTTTTTTTACAAACAATATGACAAAAGCTTCTCAATGAGGCCTTGTTGTTTTCTACCAATCACAGTAAATTTATTTTTTTTAACATGTATTTATTATTATTTTTTAACGTTTCTTTAGACAGAGAGAGACAGAGCACGATCAGGGCAGGGTCAGAGGGAGAAGGAGACACAAAATCTAAAGCAGGCTTCAGGATCCGAGCTGTCAGCACAAAGCCCGACACGGAGCTCAAACTCACAAACCGTGAGATCATGACCTGAGCTGAAGTTGGACACTTAATCCACAACGCCACCCAGGTGCCCTCAATCAAAGTAAATTTAGTGACTCTTACGCATTTGAAGATCTTAAAATCTTCATTTGTATTTATTGCTTTCAATGAGATAAACTATAAATAATTATTAGCTAAAGACTTACCTTAGTTGTAAGCAACCCAGTTAATATAGTATTGGCATTCATTCAGTGCATATTTTACTTACATTCCAGACACTATGCTGGATACTTAAACTTCATTATTAATGCAGCGGTTTTAAACTTACAGCCTACAGATGTGTCTTGTTTGAGCCACAAGAGTCAGCTTTGGTTAGTTATACTTTTCAATAAACTATTTTATCAAATTTCCTGAGAGTTTTTAATGCTTACATTTCTACTATATTCATAGTTTTACTTTTTATTTCCTAATATTGTTTCTTGCCATCTTTTTGTTTTAAATTATCATTTATGTCATTATTACTGCTTTATACATGTTTTGAATTATTGGTTATTAAAAATAAAGCATATGCATGTGTTTTGGAAATTATATACACTCACTTCCCTTGGGATATGCTCAGGAGTGTAACTGCTGAGCCACAGAGTTTTCTCTTCCGTGCTGATAATGCAGAAGTTCTTTATATACTCTGGGTATGAGACTGTTGTTGAATATATATACACACTGCATTATTTTCTCCCAGTCTGTGGCTGCGCTTTCACCTTCTTAATGCTGTCTTTTTATGAAGAATTTTTTCTATTCCAGTGAGGTCCATTTATTCATCTTTTATGACTAGTACTTTTTTTTAATATAACATACAATGTTATATTAGTTTCAGGTGTACAATAAAGTGATTCAGCAATTCCATATATTACTCAGTTGCTCATCAAGATAAGTGAACTCTTAATTTCCTTTACCTATTTCACCTATACTCCCACCCACCTCCACTCCGATAACCATCTGCTTGTTCTCTACAGATAAGAGTCTAGTTTTTTGGCTTGTCTCTTTTTTTCCCCCTTTGTTCACTTGTTTTGTTTTTTAAATTCCACATTATGAGTGAAATTATATGGTATTTGTTCTTTCTCTGACATATTTCGCTTAGCATTATACTCTAGATCCATCATGATCTAGATGCATCATGTTGTTGCAAATGGCAGGATTTCATTCTTTTTCTGGCTGGACAACATTGCACTGTGTGTGTGTGTGTGTGTGTGTGTGTGTGTGTGTGTGTGTGTATGTGTGTGTACACACATACACACACACACATACCACTTCTTTATCCACTCATCTATCAAAGGACACTTGGGACTGCTTCAATAATTTAGCTACTTAAATACTGCTGCAGTGAACACAGGGGTGCATATATCCCTTTGAATTAGTGTTTTCGTACTCCTTAGGTAAAAACTCAGTAATGGGATTACTGGATTATAAGGTAATTCTATTTTTAATTTTCCAAGGAACCTCCATACTGTTTTCTACAGTGGCTGTACAGTGTACATTCCCACCAACAGTGCAAGAGAGGTCCTTTATCTCCACATCCTCACCAACACTTGTTGTTTCTTGTGTTTGATTTTAGCCATTCTGACAGGTGTGAGATGAAATCCTGTGGTTCTGATTTGCATCTCTCTGATGATGAGTGATACTGAGCATCTTTTCATGTGCCTATTGGCCATCTGTATGTCTTCTTCAGAGATATGTCTGTTCATGTCTTCTGCCTATTTTCAAATTGGATTATTTGTGGGGTTGTTTTTTTTTTGTTTTTGTTTTGTTTGTTTGTTTTTGCTGTTGTGTAAGTTCTTTATACATTTTGGATACTAACCCTTAACAGATGTCATTTGCAAATATCTTCTCTCATTCAGTATGTTGTCTATCAGTTTTGTTGGTTGTTTCCTTTGAAACAATAAAAAACAAAAAGTTTTTATTCTGATGTAGTCCCAGTAGCTTATTTTTACTTTTGTTTCTCTTGTCTCAGGAGACCTATCTAGAAAGATGTTGCTATGGTCAATGTAAGAGAAATCATGCCTATGCTCTCTTCTAGGATCTTTATGGTTTCAGGTCTCACATTTAGGTCCTTAATCCATTTTGAGTTTATTTTCATGCATAGTTAAGAAAGTGATCTAGTTTCATTCTTTTGCATATACCTACAGTTTTCCCTACACTATTTGCTAAAGGGACTGTCTTTTTCCCATTGCATAGTTTTGCCTCCTTTGTCAAGGAATTGACCATACAGTCGTGGGTGTATTTCTGAGCTTTCTATGCTGTTCCATTGATCTGTGTGTCTGTTTTTGCATCAGTACCATACTCTTTTGATTACTACAGCTTTTTAGTATAACATGAAATCTGGAACTGTGATTATCTCCAACTTTATTTTTCTATTTCAAGATTGCTTTGGCTATTCAGGGTCTTTTATGGTTCCATACAAATGTGAGGCCTGTTTGTTCTAGTTCTGTGAAAAATTCTGTTGGTATATTGATAGGAATTGCATTAAACCTGTAGATTATTTGGGGTAGTATGGACATTTTAACAAGATTTGTTCTGGGGCACCTGGATGGCTCCAGTCCGTTAAAGCATCCGACTCTTGATATCAGCTCAAGTCATGATCTCAGTTTGGGGGATCAAACCCTGTGTCAGCACAGAGCCTGCCTGGGATTCTCTCTCTCTCTCTCTCTCTCTGCACATGTATGTGTACATACTCTCTCTCTCAAAATAAATACATAAATATTAAGAAAAAACAGTATTTGTTCTTCCAATCCAAGAGCATGGAATGTCTTTCCATTTCTTTGTGTCGCCTTCAATTTCTTTCATCAATGTTTATAGTTTTCAGAGTCAGGTCTTTCACCCCTTGGTTATGCTTATTCCTAAGTATTTTATTATTTTTGGTGCATTTGTAAATGGGATTTTCTTAATTTTTCCTTTTGCTGCTTCATTATTAGTGTATAGAAATACAACAGATTTCTGCACATTTTGTATCTTTCAACTTTACTGAATTCCATTATCAGTTCTAGTAGTGTTTTGGTGAAATCTCCATTTTATATATATAGTGTCATGCCATCTGAAAATAGTAAAAGTTTTACTTCTTCCTTGCTGATGTGGATGCCTTTTATTTCTTTTTGTTGTGTGAATGCTGCAGCTAGGATCTGCAAATACTATGCTGAATAAGCTGTGAGAGTGGACATCCTTGTCCACTGACCTTGGCAGAAAAGCTCTATTTTTCCCTGTCGGTTTTTCATACAGGGCCTTCATTATGGTGACGTATGCTCCTTCTAAACCTACTTTGTTGAGGGTTTTTATCACAAATGGATGTTGTACTTTGCGCCTATTGAAATGATCATGTGGTTTTTAACCTTCCTCTTACTAATGTAATATATCACGTTGATTGATTTGCAAATAGTGAACCACCCTTGCATCTCTGGAATAAATCCTACCTGATTGGGGTGAATAATTTTTTTAATGTATTGTGGGATTTGGTTTGCTAATATTTAATTGAGAATTTTTACATGTATGTTCATCGGAGATATTGGCCTATATATTTTTTTGGTAGTATCTTTATCTGGTTTTGGTACCAAAGTAATACTGGCCTTACAGAATGAATTTGGAAGTTTTCCTTCTTCTTCCTCTTCTATTTTTGGGAAAAGTTTGAGAAGAATAGATACTAACTCTCTTTAAATGTTTAGTAGAATGTGCCTGTGAAACCAACTGGTCCTGGACTTTTGTTTGTTAAGAGTTTTCTGATTACTGATTCAATTCAATTGAATTGCTTGTAATCAGTTGGTTCAAATTTTCTGTTTCTTCCCGATTCCATTTCTGGAGGTTATATGTTTGTAGGAGTTTATTCACTTCTTCTAGGTTGACAAGTTTGTTGGCATATAATTTTTTGTAATATTCTCTTATAATTCTTTGGATTTCTGTGGTGTTGGTTGCTATTTCTCCTTTTTCATTTCTGATTTTGCTGGAGTCCTCTTTTTTCTTCTTCTTTTTTTAATGAATCTGGCTAGAAATTTACAATTTTGTTGATCTTTTCAAAGGACCAGCTCCTGGTTTCGTTGATCTGTTCTACTGTTTTTTTAGTTTCTATATCATTTATTTCTGTTCTAATCTTTTTTGTTTTTAATTTTTTTTAATGTTTATTTATTTTTGAGACAGAGAGAGACAGAGTGCGAGTGGGGGAGGGGCAGAGTGAGAGGGAAACACAGAATCTGAAACAGGCTCCAGGCTCTGAGCTGTCAGCACAGAGCCCGATGCGGGGCTCGAACCCACAAACCGTGAGATCATGACCTGAGCTGAAGTCGGATGCTTAACCGACTGAGCCACCCAGGCGCCCCAATTTCTGTTCTAATCTTATTATCTAATCTAATCTTCTGCTGGTTTGGGGTTTTTTTGTTTGTTCTTTTTCTAACTCCTTTAGGTGTAAGGTTAGGTTGTTTGAGATTTTTCTTGCTTCTTGAGGAAGATCTGTATTGGTATTAAACTTCCCTCTTAGAACCTCTTTGCTGCATCTCAAAGATTTTGGACTGTTGTGCTTTCATTTTCATTTGTTTCTGTGTACTTTTTTATTTCTTCTTTGATTCTTTGGTTGACCCATTCATTGTTTAGTGGTACCATATTATTTGAGCTGCATGTATTTGTACTCTTTCCAGTTTTTTTCTGATGGCTAATTTCTAGTTTGATTATGTTGTAGTCAAAAAGGATGCATGGTATGACTTTGATCTTTTTGAATTTGTTGAGACTTGTTTTGTGGCCTAACATGTGATCTTTTCCAGAGAATGTTCCATGCGTACCTGAAAAGAATGTGTATTCTGCTCTTTTAGGATAGAATGTTCTGCATATATCTGTTAAATCCATCTGGTCCAATGTTTCATTCAAAGCCACTGTGTCCTTACTGATTTTGTTTCAATGATCTGTCCATTGTTGTAAGTGGGGTGTTAATGTACCCTACTATCATTGTGTTACTATTGATTAGTGCCTTTATGTTTATTACTTGTTTCATGTATTTGGGTGCTCCCATATTGGATGCATAAATATTTACAATTGTTATATTTTCTTGTTGGATTGTCCCCTTTATTATTATATAGTGCCCTTCTTTGTCTCTTGTTACAGTCTTTTTGTTTTAAAGTCTATTTTATTTGACATAAGTATTGCTACACCTGCTTTCTTCTGACATCTATTTGCATGATAAATGCTTCTCCACTCCTTCACTTTCCATCTGCAGGTGTCTTTAGGCCTGAAATGACTCTCTTCTTGGCAGCATACAAATTGGTCTTCTTTTTTTATTCATTCTGTTACCCTATGTCTTTTGAGTGGAGCATTTAGTCCACTTACATTCAAAGTAATTATTGTCAGGTATATATTTATTGTCATTTTGTTACTTGCTTTGTGGATGTTTTTGTAGTTCTCTCTATTCCTTTTTACCCTTGCTCTCTTCTCTCACAGTTTTCTTTCTTTGGCAATACAGATGGATTCCTTTCTCTTTATGTTTTGCATATCTATTACTAGTTTACAATTTGTGGTTACGATTAAGTTTAATATAACAGCTTCTGCATATAACAGTCTATATTAAGTGGATGGTCGCTGAAGTTTGATCCTATTCCTTACTCCTCTCCTCATCACATTTTAGGAATATGGTGTCATACCTTACACCCTTTTATTTTATGAGTCCCTTGACTGATTTTTACAGATATACTTATTTTTACTGCTTTTATGCTTCCTACTTTTCTTACTTTTACTTATGGCCTTTCCTTTCTGCTCAGAGTCCCATTTAACATTTCTTGTAGGGTTGGTTTAATGGTCTTTAACTCCTTTAACTTTTGTTTGTCTGGGAAGCTCTTTATCTATCCTATACTGAATGAGAGACTTGCTAGTAAAGTATTCTTGGCTGCAGATTTTTCCCATTCGGCACTTTGAATGTATCGTGCCACTCCTTTCTGACCTGCAAATTTTCTGAAAAATCCATTGAGAGCCTATAGGGTTTCCCTTGCACATAACTGTCTTCTCTTGCTGCTTTTAAATTCTTTATCACTACTTCTTGCCCCTTTACTATGTGTCTTAATGTGGACATCCTTGGGTTGATTAAGTCAGGGTTTCTCTGTGCCTCCTAGATCTGGATTTCTGTTTCCTTCCCCAGATTCAGGAAGTTTTCAGCTATTATTTCTTCAAATAAATTTTCTACCCCCTTCTCTCTCTTCTTCTGGTATCACCATAATAGGAATGTTATTATGCTTTTAGAGTCACTGAGGAATTCCATAAGTCTATTTTCATTTTGCATAATTTTTTTCTCTCACCTGCTCAGCTTGATTACTTTCCATTACTCTATCCTCCAGGTCACGATTTCATTCCTCTGCTTCCACTAGACTGCCATTTATTCCACCTCGTATATTTTTAATTTCAATTTTTGTGTTCTTCATCTCTGAACTGTTCTTTTTTAATAGTCTCACTGATGTTAGCCACTCTTTTCTCACAGCTAGGGAGTATCTTTGTGATCGTTACTTTAAATTCTCTATTAGGCCAGGGCACCTGGGTGGCTCAGTAGGTTAAGCGTCCGACTTTGGCTCAGGTCATGATCTCACGGTTTGTGAATTCGAGCCCCGCGTCGGGCTCTGTGCTTGCTTCAGATTCTGTGTCTCCCTCTCCCTCTGCCCCTCCCCTGCTCACTCTCTGACTCTCTCTTTCAATAATAAATAAACGTTAAAAAAAATTAAAAAAAAAATCTTTAAATTCTCTATCAGGCCTATTACTTATCTCAGTTTCACTTAGGTCTCTTGCTGTGGTTTTGTCCTGTTCTTTCATTTCATTTGGAACATATTCCTGTTTCCTCATTTTGTCTAATTCTGTGTCTATTTGTGTGAGGAAACTCACTTAAGTCTCCTGCTCTTGAAAGTAGTGGGTGGACCACGCAGTTTTAACAAGGTGCGCACTGGTCCTCTTCCAGAGGGGACATGCCTCCACCACCGTAGACCAGCCCTGGTGATCTGCAAAGCACATGTTTGGCGGGAGGGTGGTGCACACAGTGCCCGTAAGTTTTGCAACAGCCCTCTTCCACAGGGGACATGTAGGCACTGCCAAGACCAGGGCCAGCTGGGGCTGATCTGCAAAGGCAGGGTGCTCAGTTCTAACAAAGTATGTACATCCTCCATAGGATGTAACCAGCCATTGCCACCAGGACCGAAGCCCCACAAAATGCAGTGTCAGGAGACTTGGAGTTGGCAAGGCCTGTGTTGGTCTTCTAGGGTAAGGGACTTATGGCACCAGGGCTGAGGCAGGCCTGCCTGGGAAGGCAGAGTGCAGTATAAGCAACTTAGTGAATAGTTCCCATAGGTGGCTGTGCAGTTTAAACTGGGAGGTGGGGAGGGAAATGGCACCAGTCAGCTCCTTTGTTCCTGGAGAAGTCCCTCAGGGAAACCAATCCCTCCAGGATACACTCTCACAGGAGTAATTAACTCTCCCTCCCCTACGCCCCAGGCATTTTTCAAACTGCTGCTTCAATGCAGTATCTCTGCAGGCTATTTGTTGTGCTGTCCCTCTAAGGGTGGAGACTCAATTTCCAATCACTCTCCCTGCTCTCCTAAAACCCAGCCTGCTAATTTTTAAAGTTCCAGGCTTTAAGTCCCATTGGTTATAAAAAATCTTGAAATTTCTTTCAAGAAATAAGAAACTCATGAAATTCAGCCCCTCTGGTGTTCAAAGCCAAATATTATGGGGCTTCATCTTACCCACACAGGCTCCCAGGTGTGAGGTCTCTCCCCTCTCCATGCTGGTGATGTCCCTCTCTCCCACAGACAGTCCTATAGGTCCCTTTTGTTCCCAACCACTTCTCTGCCCTTCTTACCCTCTTCTATGCGGTCTCTTCTCGACATTTAGTTGTGGAGTTTATTCTGGCAGGCTGTTTTCTGGGTTATTTACACTGATATGAGTGTCACCTAGTTGTATCCATGGGAAGAGGTGAGCCCAGGATCCTCCTACTCTGCCAACTTTCCTGAAGTCTGGCTAGTACTTTCTATATGCTGTTTAAACGATCTTTGCTTACTCCCTCTATTTTAATATATTATTTGTCTTCTGATCCTCAGTGACAACTGAGTGAGAATCCTGATCCTCAGGATATTCATTAAATACCCACTAGTCTTTCTGATTCTATCCTCTACATTTTTAAATTCTTTTCTATGTTTTTCTGTGCCACATTTGAGGTAACCTATCTTGCACTTCATTAATTTCCCCTTCATGTATGTCTTAACTGCTGTTCAAACCACTTGCTGAATCTTTCATTTTAAGGGCTGTATTTTTCATTTCTAGACACCTAATTCTGTTCTCAGGCTGTCTATTCATTTCACAAAATATACTGTTCTTCTCTGATTCATTTGAATCAGTCCAATTATATATTCAGGGTTTTTTTTTCATATTGTCATTCTATCATTTCGGCATCCTCAGGGTTTAATCCAGCTTTGTACTGTGTCTTGTTGATTCTTCCTATGGACTTTACGTCTTCTAACTTTTATTATAATCTTATCTTGAAGCTTGAGTTTTAGGGGTATCTCTCTAGAAAGACTTTGTATCTGCTTCTGTACAAGTTCCAGAGGTATCAGCATCCTGTTACCAATTGTCATGTTGACTTCTCACCTTGGGCATTATGGTATAAATTTAACCCAAAATATATCATGTCCAAATAATCCTAACATTCAAATAAACTTACATCAGATTAATCGTTTTATGGAATTAAAAACATGGGACAAAACAGGTTTAATAAAAGAGGAAAAAAATCTACCTTTTCAGCAGAAGAACCTGTCAGAACAAAAGTTGAAAAAACTGGAAGTGGATATTTGGTTTGAGGATCCCAGCATTCAATAGTAGCTCCCATTGGAAGGCAGAAGAGAGGTACAGATTCTGAGAGTGGAAATGACTCATAGTCATCTTCTGGATATCTAAAAATTAAACCTTTTGGAGAAAGAGACAATAATAAAGTTTTAAATAGTTACTTTTCCATAAATTATATCTGATACATATTAATAGGATATTTTAATAGCAAATTTCATGGAAATATTTATGTGTGAAATTTCAAAATAAATTTTTGTCTTGCCATATCAGAAATTTAAATAAATTAACAAATTTACCATTTTTTAAAAATTATGGACTTATAGTTCATTATAACATTAAAATGTATTGAATATACAAGCTAAAACTATTCAACAGGATCACCAACCTCAATGTATTCTCTTCTACATACCACAACATCTTATGGAGAGTGGTAAGGAACATAAAGGAAAATTTACTAACTACTTCAGTAAAAAATTCAGGGAAGGAGTAAGTGTTATGAAATAATGCCAAGGCAAAAGAAATTATCAGAGCCCCTAAACTCATCTTGAGAGAGCAGCAGTATAAAAAGCATTCAACATGAGAAGTAAACAAGACAGAAATCTTGTGGCTGAATACAAAGTATGTGAGACCAACAAAGCAAGAGCAGGGGGCACTCTAGCAAGCATAACAAAGCCCCTTCAGAATAAAGTAGCTATAAAGCATCAGTTCATTAGCCTCTGATGTCTCTAATAGGCAGACCACCTCTAAGTTAAAATCTTGAAAGTCAGTAGCAGAATTCTGAGTTAAAATTCAGTGTGCAAAAGTCTACGTTCTAAAAACATGTCTTTAATCAAACACCTGAATACTTTCACAAACCTTGTTTCTATAAGGGTTTCTTTTTTAAAATGATACTTTTTCCGCTCCCCCCCCCCACACAGACAAATTTAGGAAATCACATACAATCAACACATTACAGCAGTATTACCAGTATCACATTTTAAAATGATACTGAAATTTATAATTAGATGCTGCCTTCATTTTTATATTAAAAATTACATGGTCTGGTTTATTAGCATGAATGTCTTTAAGAAGACAATTGAGATTTTTAAGAAGACAATATGGGATTTGCCAGACTTCCCTGAAGTAAAACTTTATTCCAAAAATTGTGGCAGCTGGGTGGCTCAGTTGGTTAAGTGTCCGACTCTTGATTTCAGTTCAGGTCATGATCTCACAGTCGTTAGATCAAGCCCCACATTGGGCTCTGCACTGAGCATGGAGCCTGCTTAAGATTCTCTCTCTCTCTCTCTCTCTCTCTCTCTCTCTCTCTCTCTCTCTCTCCCTCTCCCTCTCCCTCTCCCCCTCTCCCCGGCTTGCACACGCTCTCTTTCTCTCTCTCAAAATAAATAGACATTAACAATAATAATTATAAAATAAAAACTGTGCATGATCAAAAAGTAACTGACACTGCTTCTTTTCACAAGGAAGTATTCCAGTATCTTCTATTTACAACTGGAGCATACCTGTAGTTTCAGTTTTTATCCCACCATACCAGTGGGATGAAGAGGTCACACTTAAATCTTTACAGCCCTTGACACTTTACTGTGCAGTAAGAATGTGGCGATAGATTTCTCAAACACTTCATGGCAGAAAAGTTTCTCAGGCCCTCCTCTCCTCCATATAGCTGATTCTTTGCAACAAAGGAGAAAGGAAGCAAGTCCACCTTTCATGGCAAGTAACATGTGGTTTCAAATCAGACACACAGAGATAAGAGAAGGAAATGTAAGAAGTAAAGATGCAGTTTGACACCTTTCCGATTGCCAAAATATAAAAGGTCAGAGAGAGTAAGCAGTTTTTCACTGAACTGTTAAATGTCTTAGTGTAGACTAAAAGCTTGAATGTTCACTTCACAAATGCTTACCTGGGATGAAAATTTCTACTTAACAACATGTTTGCGGGAGGGGGGGGTGTAATATTAATATATCTTGTAATATGTAATGTATTTAAGAAAACTTATGCCTTTACAGCCTTTACATGCTAAAATTATAGATAATTCAATTTAGGAATGGACCAATCCCATAAACTACATAAGGGAGCATACATCGTCTCCTCCAACCAAATGTTAATGTTAGGTGAGTGTGATGACCACTACACTACAGAAACTAACCAAATGTTAATGTACAACAATAACTACAGTAACAAATTTTTTTAAATTTACTCACCAGCTTTGTATGCTATTGCATTAGAAGCAGGCACAGACTTCTTATAACACAGAAATACACTGGAACCCCACTGTAAAATATAAATTATTTTTTAAGAACACCAAAGAGTGAAAATAAATTGATTCTGTTGAATGTCTTCTAAAGATTCTATTTATTCACTGAAGTCTATGTAAAACATACATTTATCAAACAGACTACAGACTATAAAAAAATAGCAAAACATGAAGTTCAGAACACTAAAAGAAAGAAGTAAAAAAACACTGCCACAAAAATTAAATTGATTAAAAAAAAAAAAACAGTTTTGAAAAGTTTAGAATGGTGTAATCAGACACTTTGAAAGAAACAGCACAAAGTTGAGTGGGCCGCAGGGCCCAAACTAAGGAAGACTGGGGTAACTGAGAAGCTATGATGTCATTACCTCCAGGGGCAAACTGTCTTGACTAATAGCCATGGGTACATCAGACATCTTTGCCTATATCACATTAAAGCTAGTAATAGATTTATCCAAAAATATTTTTCAAAATAAATCTGACCCAGTAGTAGACTTCAGTCTCACAGAAGTATAAATCAGAGGTGCTTAAGACTCAATTAGTTAAGCATCCAACTTCAGCTCAGGCCATGAGCTCACAGTTCGTAGGTTCTGTGCTAACAGCTCAGAGCCTAGAGCCTGCTTCAGATGCTGTGTCTCCTCCCTCTCTCTCTCTCTCTGCCTCTCTCCTGCTCACACTCTGTCTCTGTCTTTAAAAAAAAAAAAAAAAAAAAAGCATCCAAAAAAAAAAGCCATGTAATACTACAATAATTAAAATAAATAAATATAAGGGGAGTTCTCTATCCAGTCTCCCTAGAGCTGTCCATAAAGATACCTCTAAAACACAAAAGCTAACAAAACCTCTATATTAGTGTGTAACATAGGCAATATTAGCACATACCAAAAAAAATTTTTTAAATCCCTGACTTTAAGTATTTATTTTTTCAATGAAATTATTCCCAAAATCAGATAGCTAAGGATCTTAAAAATTACTATGAATCATAAAAGAGAGATAAAAATAATTTTTAAAAAACATGAAAATAAAAACAGAGTAAATTATACACCCAATAATAAACAGGAGTCCAAAAATTATCCTTCTTGGGGGTTGGTGTTAAGAGTACATATGCAACAACTTTATTCTTACCATTCCACAATTTAAGTTTTTGTCAACCTTGCAGAAAGTATGAGGAGGGGTTTCTCCTTTACTGGTTACAATAACACAGATATCAGTTACAGCCAAGGAATTCTGGGGTCGAATTAGAGGAGCTCTTCGATAAGTGATAAAGATTCTTTGTGAAGTAGTTGAACTATTGTTGACATTGGCACAGCGACCATAGGGTGTGGCTTGGATCACTTCGCATCCTGGAATAAGCCTTTCTTTCCCTTCATATAAAACTCTGCATGGCAGGGAGGAGAGAAATAGGTAGATAGGTAAGTAAATATAATTCTGGCTTTCCTCTCGAAAACAAACCAACAAAAAAATGGGGGGGTGGGGTGTGAGTTCCTCTACTGTTTCTCAAATCTTAATTGTAAACCAAAAGTAAGATCATTACTTTGGGAATTATAGATCTCTTAACTATTTTTTTCAAAGCTGGAATATAATTTGAAGAGCAAATAAGATCAAATAACTTAATTTTTTTATTGCTTATTATAAGAAACATATGAAACAAGAAAGGGGCAACACCACAAACATCCCAAGGTTGATTCCTAGATCAAGTATTCAGATGTTTCCACAAAATTTCCTTCATAATTCCTGTTAAAACTTTACCTTTAAAATCCTTTGACTAAAACTACAAAACAGTTTAAGAAATTAGACATGAGCATTTAATAAATAAAAAGAATTCCCATAGCCACGATAAGAAGACAAAATATTTGGTATGATGTCAATATTTCCCAAAGAGATCTACAGAATCAATACAATTCCTTCCTATCTAAATCCTAGCTGCCTTTTTATATAGAAATTGGTAACGTGAGGGGTGTTTGGGTGGCTCAGTCAGTTGAGCGTCCGACTTCAGCTCAGGTCATGATCTCACAGCTCGTGAGTTTGAGCCTTGCATCGGGCTCTGTGCTGACAGCTCAGAGCCCGGAGCCTGATTCGGATTCTGTGTCTCCCTCCCTTTCTGCCCCTCCCCTGCTCATGTTCTCTCTCTCAAAAATAAATAAACATTAAAAAAAATTTTTTTTAATAAATTATAACATGATCCTAAAATTCATATGGAGGTGCAAGGGACTCAGTATAGACAAAGCAAAATGGAAAAAAAAAGAACAAAGTTGGAGGACTCACACTCTCCCATTTCAAAAGTTACTACAAAACTAATCATCAGCACAGTGTGGTGCCCCCATAAAGGTAAACATATAGACCAATGGAATGGCATGGGAAGTGCAGAATTAAACCCATACATTTACAGTCAACTGATTCTGACAAGAGTGCCAAGATAATTCAGTAGGAAGAAAACAGTCTTTTCAACAAATGGTGCTGGGACAACTGAGTATCAAATGCAAAAGAAAAAGAAGTTGAATCCCTTCCTTATACTACATATAAGAAATGGATCAAACACTTAAATGTGAGAGCTAGAATGACAAAACTGTTAGACAAAAAACTGTAAAATTTATTAAAAAAAAATAAAAATTTGTGACCTTGAATTCTACAAAGCCTTCTTATATAGGATACCAAAAGCACAAGTGACAAAAGAAAAAATTTAAAAAAACTGGACTTCATCAAAATAAAAAACTTCCATGCCACGAGTGATACCATCAAGAAAGTGAAAAGGCAATGGACAGAATGTGCAAATATTTGCAAATCATGTATCTAATTAGAGAAATTTTCCAGAATATGTAAAGAACTCTTACAAATCAATATAGAGATAAATAACAATTTAAAATGGATATAGGATGATTACAGCTTTGTAATAGAGGCTAAAGTCTGGGATTGTGATGCCTCCTGCTTTGGTCTTTTTCTTCAAAATTTATTTGGCTATTCGGGGCCTTTTGTGGTTCCATATGAATTTTAGAATTGCTTGTTCTAGTTTCGAGAAGAATGCTGGTGCAATTTTGATTGGGATTGCATTGAATGTGTAGATAGCTTTGGGTAGTATTGACATTTTGACAATATTTATTCTTCCAACCCATGAGCAGGGAATGTCTTTCCATTTCTTTATATCTTCTACAAAGCTGTAATCATCAAGACAGCATGGTATTGGCACAAAAACAGACACATAGACCAATGGAATAGAATAGAAACCCCAGAACTAGACCCACAAACGTATGGCCAACTAATCTTTGAAAAAGATCCAGGAAAGAACATCCAATGGAAAAAAGTCTCTTTAACAAATGGTGCTGGGAGAACTGGACAGCAACATGCAGAAGGTTGAAACTAGACCACTTTCTCACACCATTCACAAAAATAAACTCAAAATGGATAAAGGACCTGAATGTGAGACAGGAAACCATCAAAACCTTAGAGGAGAAGGCAGGAAAAGACCTCTCTGACCTCAGCCATAGCAATTTCTTACTTGACACATCCCCAAAGGCAAGGGAATTAAAAGCAAAAATGAATTACTGGGACCTTATGAAGATAAAAAGCTTCTGCACAGCAAAGGAAACAACCAACGAAACTAAAAGGCAACCAACGGAATGGGAAAAGATATTTGCAAATGACATATCGGACAAAGGGCTAGTATCCAAAATCTATAAAGAGCTCACCAAACTCCACACCCGAAAAACAAATAATCCAGTGAAGAAATGGGCAGAAGACATGAATAGACACTTCTCTAAAGAAGACATCCGGATGGCCAACAGGCACATGAAAAGATGTTCAACGTCGCTCCTTATCAGGGAAATACAAATCAAAACCACACTCAGATATCACCTCACGCCAGTCAGAGTGGCCAAAATGAACAAATCAGGAGACTACAGATGCTGGCGAGGATGTGGAGAAACGGGAACCCTCTTGCACTGTTGGTGGGAATGCAAATTGGTGCAGCCGCTCTGGAAAGCAGTGTGGAGGTTCCTCAGAAAATTAAAAATAGACCTACCCTATGACCCAGCAATAGCCCTGTTAGGAATTTACCCAAGGGATACAGGAGTACTGATGCATAGGGGCACTTGTACCCCAATGTTTATAGCAGCACTCTCAACAATAGCCAAATTATGGAAAGAGCCTAAATGTCCATCAACTGATGAATGGATAAAGAAATTGTGGTTTATATACACAATGGAGTACTACATGGCAATGAGAAAGAACAAAATATGGCCCTTTGTAGCAACGTGGATGGAACTGGAGAGTGTGATGCTAAGTGAAATAAGCCATACAGAGAAAGACAGATACCATATGTTTTCACTCTTATGTGGATCCTGAGAAACTTAACAGAAACCCATGGAGGAGGGGAAGGAAAAAAAAAAAAGAGGTTAGAGTGGGAGAGAGCCAAAGCATAAGAGACTCTTAAAAACTGAGAACAAGGGCGCCTGGGTGGCGCAGTCGGTTAAGCGTCCGACTTCAGCCAGGTCACGATCTCGCGGTCCGTGAGTTCGAGCCCCGCGTCGGGCTCTGGGCTGATGGCTCGGAGCCTGGAGCCTGTTTCCGATTCTGTGTCTCCCTCTCTCTCTGCCCCTCCCCCGTTCATGCTCTGTCTCTCTCTGTCCCAAAAATAAAAATATAAAAAAAAACGTTGAAAAAAAAAAATTAAAAAAAAAAAAAAAAAAAACTGAGAACAAACTGAGGGTTGATGGGGGGTGGGAGGGAGGGGGGGTGGGTGATGGGTATCGAGGAGGGCACCTTTTGGGATGAGCACTGGGTGTTGTATGGAAACCAATTTGACAATAAATTTCATATATTGAAAAAAAAATAAAATAAAATGGATATAGGACTGACAAAGAATATATGGAAATTCTCTGTACTATCCTTTTTTTTTTTTTTAATGTTTTTATTTATTTTTGAAGGAGACAGAGAGAGACAGAGCATGAGCGGGGGAGGAGCATAGAGAGAGTGAGACACAGAATTCGAAGCAGGCCCCAGGCTCTGAGCTGTCAGCACAGAGCCCATGCAGGGCTCAAACTCATGAACTGTGAGATCATGACCTGAGCCAAAGTCGGACTCTTAACCGACTAAGCCACCAAGGCGCCCCATTCTCAGTCTTATCCTTAACAACTCTTCTGTAAAACTAAAATTATTTTAAAATAAAACACTTTCTTTTCTTTTTTTTAAGTGGGCCAAAGAAGATACGGCTGAAAACATGAACAGATGCTCACCATATTAGCCATTAGGGAATTACAAATCAAAGCCACAATAAGATAACACTTCATATACACTGGGAAGACTATAATCAAAAAGACAGATAATTACAAATTGGTAAGGAGAGAGTGTAGAGAAAGTAGAATCCTTATACCAAGATGGTGGGAATCAACTGCTTTGGAAAACAGTCTGACAGTTCCTCAAAGGGTTTAAACATGGAGCTTCTGTATGACTCAGCAATTCTACTCCCAGGTATATACCCAAAAGAAATGAAAATATACATCTGCACAAATACTGGTACACAAATACACATTTAACAGCATTATTCATAACAGCCAAAAAGTGGAAACAATCAAATATCAACTAAGGAATAGATACACAGAATGTGGCACACCCATATAACAGAATATTGTTCAGCAATAAAAAGCAATGAAGTACTAACATGTGGCACAAATCCATGAACCCTATCAACAAAGGCCACATGTAGTATGATTCCATTTATAGGAAATGTGCAGAATAGGCATGTCTATAGAGACAGAAAGTAAACTAGTAGTTGCCTAGGGCTAGAGAGTAGAAAGGGGTAGCAGAGAGTGACTACTAATGAATATGGAGTTTCCTTTTAGGGTGATGAAATATTCTAAAATTGGCTGTGATGACAGTTGCATAAATCTGTGAATATACTAAAGACCAATAAATTCTACACTTGAGATGGTTGAATTGTGTGATAATCTGAATTATATATGTCAATGAAGCTGTTAGAACCCAACTAAATATTAAAATAAAAAGCCTCTATATTTAAATCAGGATAGTATTAGCAAATCACTAAACAGAACAATGAACACAAAAATAATCTAGTATGATAATGGTGACATCTCAAAATACTACTGGAAAGATGGGCTTTTTTAATTTAATAAGCAGTGCTTGAATAACTGAATTGCCATTTTGGGGAAAAAAATTCTATTTATACTTCACACTGTACACCAGAAAAAGCTCCCAGTGGATCACAGAGATAAATGTCAAGAATGAAACCATACCAGTACTAAAAGAAAATCAGGGGAAACTAGGTGGCTCAATTGGTTGAGCGTCTGACTCTTGATTTCGGCTCAGGCCATGATCTCAGGGAGGTGGGATCGAGCCCCATGTCCAGCCCTGCATGGAGCATGGAGCCTGCTGAAGATTCTCTCTCTCCCCCTCTGCCCTTCTTCCCTGCTCACATACACCTCTAAAATAAAATATAAAAAGAAAGAAAACCTAGCAGTGGGGAAAGTGTAACTATGACTCAAAATCTAGAAGCAATAAAGAGGAGTAATAAACTTCATCAAATAAAGTTTACATGACAAAAAACACAAGTCAAAAGACAAATTATATACTTGGAGAAAACATTTGGAGACTTATTTCACAAAAAGTTTACCTTTCTAATACATAAAAATGTCCTTTAAAAAAAACAACAAATACATATGTATCAAAAAAGAAGCCAAAACCGTTTCTAAAAAGATATGGTCTTTAAACATATGAAAAATGCTTAATCTCATTAAAATTACTCTGACACATCATTTCTTGACTATGAGACTGACAAAAATTCAAAAATTCGATCCCGGATTTTGTGGATGGGACTGTGGGGAAAGCAGCACTTACATATACTGATGGTGGGAGAATAAAATGATGGGACACAATGGAGAGAAATTTGGGAACATTTAACAAAATTATGCATGCATTTATCTTTTATCCCAGCAATTCCCTTTTAGGGCTACCTGAAAATATACTTCCACAAATATGTAACAATATATGCACAGTTATTCACTAAAGCATTCTTGTAATAGCACAAGACTGGACAGAACCCAAATGTCCATCAATAGAGGTTTGGATGAACAAAGTATACACATCCACAGAAATAAGTACTATAGAGCTATAAAAAAAAGAATGAGAAAGATCTCCATGTTCAAATATGGAAATACCCTGTTGGGTGAAAAAAACAAAGTTTAAAATAGTGATTACAGTATTTATATTTTGTTTAAGAGGAAGAATTAAAAATCCTTTTTATGTTTGTAAAAACACACAGTAAAAGGATAAATCAGAAACTATATTAACAGAGGAAGGGAGGGCAGAAAGTATAGAGAAGAAAGTAGAGAAAATAAAGACTGAAGCATTGTTTCCCTAAATATAGCTTTTTACATGTTTTGAACTATTACAACATTTTCCATATTAAGAGAAAAATTTTTTTAAACAAATGAAACACAAATAGAAACAGATGAACCTAACTGCGTAGCAAATTGGTAGCATAACCATATAAGAAATACTATTTCATGGGGCACCTGGGTGGCTCAGTTGGTTAAGCATCCATCTGATTCTTGATTTTGGCTCAGGTCATGATCTCACAGTTCATGAGTTTGAGCCCTGCATCGGGCTCCACGCTGACAGTGTGGAGCCTACTTGGGATTCTCTCTCTCTTCCTCTCTCTCAAAATAAAAAAATAAACTTAAAAAAATACTATTTCATATAATTTTTTAACACAGTAAGTACTCTGTAAGTGCTTGATGGGTCTTATTCTAGGGGCAAGAACTCAGTAAACAGGTTTACTATTGGTAGTAATAGCGATATTGTAATTTTGAAATTATGTGTATAAGATAAAGCAATAAGTAACATGTTTATGATTTAAGAACCAAGATTTTAGGTGTAAGAGAAACAAGATACAATCCAAAATGAGTTAAGAAAACGTTCTTTAATGTTAAATTTGATCTTGAAATGTTAATATGAACTCATGATTTGAAAAATAGAGATAAAA
The DNA here is from genome assembly GCF_028018385.1 of Neofelis nebulosa. NCBI lineage: Eukaryota > Metazoa > Chordata > Mammalia > Carnivora > Felidae > Neofelis > Neofelis nebulosa. The sequence goes on from NC_080793.1 coordinate 50,919,221, forward strand.
ATAGACACCTCAGTAACAATGAATACATATAGCTCTAGATTTTGATTGACAAAGCTGTCAGCTGGAAAGGGATCCCACTGGCCAAACCTGGGACAATTTGAGCAAACCGAATAAGGACTGGAATAGATTGTTATCACATGGAATAAATTAAAATCCATAGTTTTAATTATTCTCGAAACAATAAAAAAACAAAAGAGAGAATAAGAAAGCTCTCCACTCAAGCTCTTCAAGAAAAATGAGTTAAAAAATTTATTTTTTAAATGACAGAATTAGAAAAGTCTCATTTTACATCCCCCACCAACCCACCCATGCAAGATCTAATTCAAACAATGATCAATGGATGCTAAAAAATGAAAAGTGTAAAAGAGCAAGGAACAAGATATTTAAACAATGCCCACAACTCTACAAATAACAAAGAAAATAAAAATGCCTTTACCATAGATATGTGGCAATTACCATCTCTTTTAAAAATTTTTTTTTAACGTTTATTTATTTTTGAGAAGAGAGAGAGCATGAGCGGGGGAGGAGAGAGAAAGAGGGAGACACAGAATCTGAAACAGGCTCCAGGCTCTGAACTGTCAGCACAGAGCCCGACGAGGGGCTTGAACTCACGGACTGCGAGATCATGACCTGAGCCGAAGTCAAACGCTTAACTGACTGAGCCACCCAGGCGCCCCAATTACCATCTTAACTTAAGTGACTGAACTTAATATCACTAATTATGGGACAGTCTGTCACTACCTGCTGTCCTAGTGTCAGCACTACCTGTAAGTATTCTTGCCAAAAATATTTAACATAAATTTAAATTACGCTTTGAAACTCACATCTAACTGATAGGAAATACTGATGATAAGGTAACAAATTAAACAACATAATGAGGAAAGAATCAGATAAATCTGGACTGTGAGGCATTCTAAAACTTCTTTTCAAAGTTTTTTAAAATTTATTTTTAGAGAGAGAGCATGCACGTGAGTGAGGGAGGGGCAGAGAGAAAGGGAGAGAAAATGCCAAGCAGTCTCTGCACTGCCAGCACAGAGTCCAAGGCAGGGCTCGAACCCACAAACCGTGAGGTCATGACCTGAGCTGAAACCAAGAGATGGACACTCAACCAACCGAGTAGTGTGGGGGGCATTCTATAAGACAACTGGCCAACACTCTTCAAAATGTCAATATGTAATACTAAAATGTTGGGGAGATAAAGAGACTAAAGAGGCATTATAACCAAATGCAATGGATTAAATAAATAAATAAATAAATAACCAAACGCAATGGATAAACGATGACAGGACCCTGAATATTTTTTTTAAAGGCTGTAAAAGATATTCTTGGGATAATTGTGAATATTTGGATAGGGAACAGATATTGAAAATATGACAGAATTATTAATTTTCTATATACCATTGTTATACAGGAGCATGTCCTGAGGGATGCATGCTGAAGCATTCATGGGAGAATTGTCATGGTATCTCCAGCCTCCTTTCAAGTACTTTAGCAAAAATATGGAAAAACATTAATTAGATGAAACTAGGTAGAAAGTATACTGTTCATTATACTATATAGTCTATCATTCAGGAAGAAAGGATACTGGTATTTATTATAATATTCAATTAACTTTTCTGTATGTTTGAAATTTTTCAAAAAAAAAAAAGTGCTGGAGAAAAATTCATTTGAAAGTCAATGAATCTGATAAGTAGAGGAAGATAAGAACTGTATACAGTAGTCTGTGATTCTTCATCTTAATACACACATCTGACACATAAGATAATATATTCTACTATTTAAATCATACTTTATAGAGTATTTGATACAGGGGATTATCAGATCTTACATACTTTAACTTTATTTTTTCCAGAAAAAAAAACAATTACTGTTTTAATAAATAGCTCATCTCAGTTTTTAGAAGCCAAAAAGGTCAGAAGTTTGACAACAGTATTTCATATTTAGTTGAATGAACTAGGTACCTGCCTTTGTAGTGGCCATAGGTTTTCCAAACCTCACTAGTGTGCTTAAATGGAAGGTGGGGCAGACAGGTCAAAATATTTCAGTCACCAGATATTAACATATATATATACATCAGGGGTGGAGGAGTGGCAGGAGAGCAAGTAAGAGAGAGAGAGAGAGAGAAAGAAAGAGAGAGAGAGAGAGAGAGAGAGAGAGAATCCCAAGCAGGCTCCATGCTCAGCCCACAGCAACAGATGACCTGAGCTGAAACCAAGAGTTGGACATTCAACCCACTGAGCCACCCAGGCACCCCACAATTATTTGATCTGGAAAGAAAAATTTACAATTATGATTAACTAAATGACAATTCAACCTACACTCTAGCAAACTTGGATTAATAAACTACCATAACAAGCCTAGATATGTATGAAAGAGCCACTTGCAACCTGAAAGTATGTAAGTATAATTATCTAAGTCATCATTTGATTTTTAAGTTGTGCCCCTGAACCACAAGCAACAACGATCTCTGAAAGATTCACATCCTTTCAATTACAATTGTATGGGGGTGGGGGGCCGGTATGAAGAAAAGGATATGAAAAGATGGCCTTTAAGAATAACTGGCTGACAGTGAACAGTGAGGCCTGAAACATAAGTTATGTCCCTGGCTTGATTCCCTTCAACTGACATGAATATTGCCAAAATTTTACCCTATACCCATCCTTCTATAGCTATTACCTATCTTAATAAAATCATAGAGAAAATGAAAAGCACTGACAGTAAAACCATTACATGTCCTGAATTACTCCCCCAGAACCAATAACTTATGTTCTACCCATTTAACCCCCTTGCCTGTTCTCAAAAGTCCCTCCCATTAAAGGCTAATCCAATCACCTCTGCTGTTGACATTATCCCTTCAATCTGTTTCAGAATTTTATTCTAATATATCCTCATTCCTATATTTTCAACCCTTTCTTTTCCATTGGTTTCTCCCCTTCAAATAAAGATGTTCAAGGTTATCCCCTGGAAGAAAGGTAAAAAACAGCCCATGACTCCGTATTGCCTCATCCCCCCAGGTACCCTCAACTGCTGCTTCTAGGAATTTTGAGAAAATATAGATTCTGATTCAGTAGGTCTGGGGCAGTGCCTGAGATTCTGAATTTCTAACATGTTCCCAAGCCCTACAGATGATACTGGTTCAAGGACTACATCTTGAACAGCAAGGCCCATTACTATCTTCTCTTAAAGTCAAGCTTTCAAAAAAAAGCCTCTATTGATCAAATTCCAATCATTTCTCAACCACCTGGCTCCTGTGCTTAATATATAAAGTTGTATGACCACCATCCTAACTGTATTGACTTGAAGGAAAATCACAGAAGCTAAACAGGGTGGCCAATACTAAGAAGTTACACAGATGCTACATAAAGGTCAAGTAAGATAAGGACAAATCATCCTCTGACTTTGGAAATTTGAACATAGCGAGGACCTTAGGACCATTTCACCAGAGCTCTACTGCAAAAGTAGAGGAGGTGATGAGTACAACCAAGCAGTGGCCAAGTGGAACAGCTCACTACCTTTCTTAATATCTGCACAACTATTAACAGAAAAAGTAGCAACCATTTAAAAAACAAACAAACAAACAAACAAAAAGAACAACTCCATGGGACAATCAGGGAAATTTGGATGTATGATGATATTAAATAATCATTTTTACAGTGTGGTATTGTGATTATATTAAGAGATTTGACATAAAAATCAATGTAATACATCACAATAGAAAGAAGGAAATAAATATCTGCACGATCTCAACACAGAAAAGGCATTTGAAAAAATAAAACACACTTTCATGATAAAATCTCTCATAAAATCAGAAGTAGAAGGAACCTTTCTTAACATGATAAATGGCATTTATGAAAAACCCACACCTAACACCATATTCAATGGTGAAAGACTGAAAGCTTCCCACCTTAGTTCAGGAATAAGACATAGGTGCCTTTTCCGCTACTGCTATTCCACACTGTACTGTAAGTTCTAACCAGAGCAGTAAGACAAGGGAGAAAATACAACAAACTGCAAAGGGAGCAGGAAAAACTAGCTCTACTTACAGGTGAAATGATCCTATGTATTAAAAAAATCCCCAAATATCCAAAAGAAAGCTATAAGAGCTAACAAATTCATCAAAGTTGTAGGGTATAAGATTAACATATAAAATTAAAATTCAGCTGTGTTCGTATATAACAGCAATGAATAATCCAAAAAGGAAATTTAAAAAAAATAACATTTTTAATGGAACCCAAAAGAATATGTAGAAATAAAATTAATCAAGGAGGTGAAAGACTCATACACTAAAAACTACAAAACACTGCTGAAAGAAATTAAAAACCTAAATAAAGGGAAAGAGATCTCACATTCAAAAGTTAGAAAGCTTAGTGGTATAAAAGTGGCAGTACTCCCTAAATTGATCTACAGATTAAATGCAATCCCCACCAAAATTCTGACTTCATGTTTTGCATAAATGGACAAGCTGATCCCAAACACTTCCTAAAATGTTCTCAAATACCTGTATGTTTTAAGTAACTGAGGATAATTGTAATAAACAGAACAGCTTAATAAAAGACATGTATACATGACAAGTATTACAGGTATTCTAAAAACATAGCTTGTTTACAAAAGAATCAATGTAGACATTTTTGGGATAAAAGTTTTTACAAAGAATGTACTTCACTGGCTGTGGACTAGATACTAATACCTGATAACCACTACACTCACTCTAAATGGTAAATACCTCCCCCCTTCTGGCATTTAAAACCACACAACACAATTACATTTTTTAAAACAGGAATGCTCCTTTGTTAAATGAGTTCAGGGCTTCACAAAACTTCACCACATAACCCAAGTAGCTCCTTAAAAATATAATCTTTTATTATACCTTCTTGTTCTTTTATGTTTAATTAATAAGCTTATCTGATAAGTACAACAGAAATGGAATCACATTTCAGGCTCTAATGCTTTCATTTCAATATGCTTTTGAAAGGAAATGATCTCATGATTCAAGTACAATGCAGAGAAATTCAGTAAGCGTGGATAGAGATATGTAATATCTTACTAACTTGATCCTGAAGTAACAAATAATAGAACTATCAAAAAATTCAAATTTCTATTCCCATGCACCTTAAATAAGTGTTATTTCCTTCACTATAGCAAAAGAAAATAAGTCACCATACCCAATGTCGGTAAGGGGTGGTTTGTCTCTTGCTCTCTTATAACAGAGGAAAAGTTCGGGGCTTTTCAGACTTCCATAGTTCAAATTTGCTTGGAGAGCTGATGGAGTGGCTTCAACACAGGTGTAACCTTCAGGTACTGTTTCCCCAGCAGATTTGTTAATAACTGCAATGTCTGTAATTGGAGCTTTAGGCCCAGTTGACTTAGTATCTAAACGATTTATTTCTTGATCCAAAAGAGTAGATGTGTCAGTGAGACCTGCCACAACAAAGTAGTCAGTCACTCTTGGCCCTTTGTCTTCTATCATGGCTGCTATTGTATTTCCTACAAAAGGAAAAAAGGAAAAAAGACATCAATTAAAGAAAATACTTTATCTTGACTCATTAAAATTAAAATACTCCTGAGTTAACAGTGATCAACTAGCATACTTCCCAGTTAGATTTATAATCAAATTGTTGTCATTCTATAGAAGAAGGCTGTTTTGGTATCATGTTGTCAGTTTTTATCTCCTATAAAATACAAGTTTACAACATCAATTCATTTACAAGGCAACTATGATCCTTTCGTGTGCCGAGGCTCTGTTAAGAATTATTAAAGTGTCAGAGTTGGGCTATGGTGCTCTGCTTTCAGCAAAATGCACTTAATGAACAATATTCAGACCATTTAAGAAATCATTCTTGTTTTTTTAAGAAAGATCTTTTTTTTTTCAATGTTTATTTATTTGTTTTGAAAGAGAGAGAGAGAGAGGGCGGGCAGGCGGGCGGGAGAGAGGGAGGGAGGAAAGGGCAGAGAGACAGGGAGAGGAAAGAACTCCAAACAGACTGCACACTGTTAGCACAGAGCCTGATGCAGGGCTTGAACTCACGAACTGCGAGATCATGACCTGAGCGGAAACCAAGAGTTAGATGCTTAACCAACTGAGCCATTCAGGAGCCTCAGAAATCATTCTCTTTTAGGTTACAGAATTCCTAGAGCTAACCTTCACATTTAAACAAATGAATTGAGTTCATTATGAATTAAGTCAAGATCTAAGACAAAAAAATAGAGGTAACGGTAATAAATATAATCAAACTAGTCTCTTGATCCAGTTAGGGGTCTGTTCCTTCTGGCTAAGAAACTTTCTGGAAACACCATGTAAACTAAGGAAGTTTAGGAATCATTAAATATTTCATATATAAATACCAAACAGAGCATAAAAAACTGTAACCAAAGAAGACAAATTATATAAAACACACATTGAGACTTAGGTACTACATGGTAGAAACCCAGAGAATATGAACGTTGAGTCAAGACTTCTTTCTATAATCTCTAAATTTGGCACCTCTAAAAATAAAATTAAGCTTCTGCGGTTTTAAGTATTTCCATGGATTTTATGTGCTTTTTAAAATTATAAATATCTATGCACCAAATACAGGAGCCCCCAAATATATAAAACATTTAATCACAAACATAAGCAACCTTATTGATAAGAATGTGGTAATTGCAGGGGACTTTAATACTCCACTTACAACAATGGATAGATCATCAAGACACAGCATCAATAAAGAAATAAGGGCCCTGAATGGTACATTGGATCAAATGGACTTGACAGATATATTTAGAACTCGGCATCCCAAAGCAACAGAATATGCCTTCTTCTTGAGTACACATGGAACATTCTCCAAGATAGATCACATACTGGGTCACAAAACAGGCCTTCATAAGTATAAAAGAATTGAGATCATACCATGCACACTTTCAGACCACAATGCTATGAAACTTGAAATCAACCACAGGAAAAAGTCTGGAAACCTCCAAAAGCTTAGATGTTAAAGAATACCCTACTAAAGAATGAATGGGCCAACCAGGCAATTAGAGAAGAAATTTAAAAATATATGGAAACAAATGAAAATGAAAATACAACAATCCAAACGCTTTAGGATGCAGAGAAGGCAGTCTTGAGAGGAAAATACATTGCAATCCAGGCCTATCTCAAGAAATAAGAAAAATCCCAAATACAAAATCTAACAGCACACCTAGAAGAAATAGAAGCAGAACAGCAAAGACACCCCAAACCCAGCAGAAGAAGAGAAATAATAAAGATCAGAGCAAAAATAAACAATATAGAATCTAAAAAAAACAGTAGAGCAGATCAATGAAACAAAGAGTCAGTTTTTTGAAAAAATAAACAAAATTGATAAACCTCTAGCCAGGCTTCTCAAAAAGAAAAGGGAGAGGACCCAAATAGATAAAATCATGAATAAAAATGGAATTATTACAACCAATCCCTCAGAAGTGCAAGCAATTATCAGGGAATACTATGAAAAATTATATGCCAACAAACTGGACAACCTGGAAGAAATGGACAAATTCCTAAGCACCCACACACTTCCAAAACTCAAACAGGAAGAAATAGAGTATTTGAACAGACCCATAACCAGTGAAGAAGTTGAATCAGTTATCAAAAATCTCCCAACAAATAAGAGTCCAGGACCAGATGGCTTCCCAGAGGAATTCTACCAGACATTGAAAGCAGAGATAATACCTATCCTTCTCAAGCTGTTCCAAAAAATAGAAAGGGAAGGAAAACTTCCAGACTCATTCTATGAAGCCGGCATTACTTTGATTCCCAAACCAGACAGAGACCCAGCAAAAAAAAAAAAAAAAAAAAAAAGATAACAACAGGCCAATATCCCTGATGAATATGGAAACAAAAATTCTCAACAAGATACTAGCAAATCGAATTCAACAACATATAAAAAGAATTATTCACCATGATCAAGTGGGATTCATTCCTGGGCTGCAGGGCTGGTTCAATATTCGCAAATCAATGTCATACATCACATTAATAAAAGAAAAGAAAAGAACCATATGATCCTGTCAATCGCTGCAGAAAAAGCATTTGACAAAATTTAGCATCCTTTCTTAATAAAAACTCTCGAGAAAGTTGGACTAGAAGGAACATACTTCAACATCATAAAAGCCATTTATGAAAAGCTCACCACTAATATCATCCTCAATGGGGAAAAACTGAGAGCTTTCCCACTGAGATCAGGAACATGACAGGGATGTCCACTCTCACTGCTGTTGTTTAACATACTGTTGGAAGTTCTAGCATCAGCAATCAGACAACAAAAGGAAGTCAAAGGCATCAAAATTGGCAAAGATGAAGTCAAGCTTTCACTTTTTGCAGATGACATGATACTATACATGGAAAACCTAACAGACTCCACCAAAAGTCTGCTAGAACTGATACATGAATTCAGCAAAGTCGCAGGATACAAAATCAATGTACAGAAATCAGTTGCATTCTTATACACTAATAACGAAGCAACAGAAAGACAAAAAGAAACTGATCCCATTCACAATTGCACCAAGAAGCATAAAATACCTAGGAATAAACCTAACCAAAGATGTAAAAGATCTGTATGCTGAAAACTATAGAAATCTTATGAAGGAAATTGAAGAAGATACAAAGAAATGGAAAAACATTCTGTGCTCATGGATTGGAAGAATAAATACTGTTAAAATGTCAATACTACCCAAAGCAATCTACACATTCAATGTAATCCCAATCAAAATTGCATCAGCATTGTTCTCGAAGCTAGAACAAGCAATCCTAAAGTTTGTATGCACCCACAAAAGACCGCAAATAGCCAAAGTAATATTGAAGAAGAAAACCAAAGCGGGTGGCATCACAATCCCAGACTTTAGCATCTACTACAAAGCTATAATCATCAAGACAGCATGGTATTGGCACAAAAACAGACACATAGACCAATGGAATAGAGACTCCAGAATTGGACCCACAAATGTATGGCCAACTAATCTTTGACAAAGCAGGAAAGAATATCCGATGGAAAAAAGACAGTCTCTTTAACAAATGGTGCTGGGAGAACTGGACAGCAACATGCAGAAGAATGAAACTAGACCACTTTCTTACACTATTCACAAAAATAAACTCAAAATGGATGAACGACCTGAATGTGAGACAGGAAACCATCAAAACCCTAGAGGAAAAAGCAGGAAAAAAAACCTCTCTGACCTCAGCTGCAGCAATTTCTTACTTGACACATCTCCAAAGGCAAGGGAATTAAAAGCAAAAATGAACTATTGGGACCTCATCAAGATAAAAAGCTTCTGCACTGCAAAGGAAACAATCAACAAAACTAAAAAGCAACCAATGGCTGGGAAAAGATATCTGCAAATGACATACTGGAGAATGGGCTAGTATCCAAAATATATAAAGAACTCACCAAACTCCACATCCAAAAAACAAATAATCCAGTGAAGAAATGGGCAGAAGACATGAATAGACACTTCTCTAAAGAAGACACCCAGATGGCCAACAGGCACATGAAAAGATGCTCAACGTCACTCCTCATCAGGGAAATACAAATGAAAACCACACTGAGATATCACCACATGCCAGTCAGAATGGCTAAAAAGAACAAATCAGGAGACTATAGATGCTGGAGAGGATGTGGATAAATGGGAACCCTCTGGCACTGTTGGTGGGAATGCAAACTGGTGCAGCCGCTCTGGAAAACAGTGCGGAGGTTCCTCAAAAAATTTAAAATAGATCTACCCTATGACCCAGCAATAGCACTGCTAAGAATTTACCCAAGGGATACAGGAGTGCTGATGCATAGGGGCACTTGTACCCCAATGTTTATAGCAGCACTTTCAACAATAGCCAAATTATGGAAAAAGCCTAAATGTCCTTCAATTGATGAATGGATAAAGAAGTTTGGGTTTATATATGCAATGGAATACTACTTGCCAATGAGAAAGAATGAAATCTGGCCATTTGTAGCAACGTGGATGGAACTGGAGAGTGTTAAGCTAAGTGAAATAAGTCATACAGAGAAAGACAGATACCATATGTTTTCACTCTTATGTGGATCCTGAGAAACTTAACAGAAGACCATGGGGGAGGGGAAGGAAAAAAAAAAAGAGAGGGAGAGAGCCAAACCATAAGAGACTCTTAAAAACTGAGAATAAACTGAGGGTTGATGGGGGGTGGGAGGGAGGGGATAGTGGGTGATGGCATTGAGGAGGGCACCTGTTGGGATGAGCACTGGGTGTTGTATGGAAACCAACTTGCCAATAAATTTCATATTAAAAAATAAAAATAAAAACTTTAAGCATAATTTACACACAATAAAATGTACATATTAAGTGTAAAATTTGGTAAATTTTCATAAATATATATACCTGTGAAACCATTAACAATCAAGATAGTAAACATACTCATCAAAACTCCAAATTTTTTTATACCTCTATATCCCTCTATAGGCAATTATCCCTCCCTCTATAGGCAATGAATTATCTGCTGTCATATAGTTTTTAGAACTGATACACATGGAATCATACAGTATATATTCCTTTTTTTTCTGGCTTTTTTCATAATTATTTTGAGATTCATTCATGTTTGTGTTTATATCAATAATTCATTCCTTTTTATATTTAAAAAATATTTTTTTAATTAATCTCTACACCAAAATGGGGCTCAAACCCACAACCCTGAGATCCAAAGTCACATGCTCTACCAACTGAGCCAGCCAGGTACCCCTCATTGCTATTTATAACTAAGTAGTATTCCACTGTTGAGTATACCACAATGTTTATCTATTTACCTTTATTAATATTATCTTTATTAATAATATTAATACCTTAATAGGGTTATTTTAAGTTTGGAATTATTATAAATAAAGCTGTCTGGGGCACCTGGGTGGCTCAGTCAGTTAAATGTCCAACTTTTGGTTTCACTTCAGGTCACGATCTCATGGTTTGTGATTTTGAGACCCACAACGGGTTCTGCACTGACAGTGCGGAGCCTGCTAGGAATTCTTTCTCTCTCTCTCTCTCTCTCTCTCTCTCTCTCTCTCTCTCTCTCTCTCAAAATACACATCTCTTCCCCTACACTCTCTCTCAAAATAAATAAATAAACTTAAAAAAATAAGTAAAGCTTTCATAAACACCCATATATTAGCCTTATGGACAAATGCTTTCATTTATCTTAGGTCAATTCCTAAGAGGAAAGGACTGGATCACCTGCTAGGTATATGTAATTCTAAAATACTGCCAGACAGTTTCCTAGAGTGTACCATTTTATGGGAGTTCCAGTCGTTCCACATCCTCTCTAAAGCTGTATAAGGTCAGTTTTTTTAACAGACACTATAACATGCCTATAGTGAAACTTTATAGTTTTAATTTGTATCTTTCTAATGACTAGTGATGCTAACTACCTTTTCATGTGCTTATTTTCTATCCATGAATTTTCTTCAGTGAAATTTCTGTTCAAATCTTAGCTTGGTTTTTACTTGGGCTGTTAGTCATTCTTGAGTTTTGAAAAGTTCTTTATATATTCTGTAGACAAGTCATTTATCAAGCATATACTTAGCAAGTATTTTCTTGTCTTTTTACTCTAATAGTGCCTTTTGAAAAGCAGAAGTTTTTATTTTTTATGAAGTCTCATTTACCAATCTAATTCTTCTATGGGTCATGCTTGTGGTATGACATTTAAGAAATCATTGTCTAAGGTCACAAAGGTTTTCTCCCATGTTTTCCTCTAAAGTTTTATAATTTCAAGTTTTATATTTAGGTCTATGATACATTTTGAGTTAATTTTTTATATATGGTGTTCAGTATGAATCAAGATCCACTTTTTACATACAGATATCCAATTTTTCCAGCATCGCTGGTTGAAAAAACTAACTTTTCTCCACTGTATTGCTTTTGTACCTTTATTCAAAAACCAAATGCCCAGGGTGCCTGGGTGGCTCAGTCGGTTAAGCATCTGACTCTTTGATTTAGGCTCAGGTCATGATCTCACGATTCATGGGATGGAGCCCCACATCAGGCTCTGCATTGACAGCACAGGGCCTGCCTGGGATTCTCTCTCTCCCTCTCTCTCCCTGCCCCTCCTTGATCGCCCTCCCTCTCTCTCAAAATAAATAAATAAACTTAAAAAAAAAAACTGCCCAACATGTTTATATTTATCTCTGGATTCTTTTTTTTTTAATGTTTATTTTTGAGAGAGAGAGAGTACACACACAAGTAGGGGAGGGCAGAGAAAGAGACAGAATGTGAAGCAGGCTCCAGGCTTCGAGCTGTCAGCATAAAGCCTGATGTGGGGCTTGAACTCACAAGCCCTGAGATCATGACCTGAGCCAAAGTCAGATGCTCAACCGAGTCACCCAGGTGTCCCACCTCTGGTTTCTTTATTCCACTGATCTATCTGTCTATTTGTCAGTCCCACATGATTTTGATTACTGTAGCTTTTCTTTTTTTATTAATTTATTTTGAGAGAGAGAGCACAAGCAGGAGAATAGGGAGAGAGGGAGAGAGAATCCCAAACAGGCTCTGTGCTGTCAGTGTAGAGCCCGATGAAGGACTTGAACTCATGAACTGCAAGATTATGACCTGAGCCAAAATCAAGAGTTGGACGCTTTACCAACTGAGCCACCCAGGTGCCACAATTACTGTAGCTTTATCATAAATCTCGAAATCAGGAAATGTTAGTCTTCAACTCTGTTCTTTTTCAAAATTGCTTTTGACTATTCTATTCTAGCTCCTTTGCATTTCAGTAAGCATTTTAGAATCAGCTGGTCCATTTCTACCCCAAATAAAAGCCTACTAGGATTTTAACTGGGATTGTGTTGAAACTGTAGGTCAATTTAAGGAGGGCTGTCAATACTGAGTTTTCAAACCCACAGACAAGGTTTATCTCTGCATTTCTCTCATCAGTGTTTTGTAGTTTATAGCATATGTCTTTCACATCATCAGACTTTGCTTATGTACATAATAATTAATGCTATTGTAAATGACATTGTTTCCTTAACTCAATTTCCAATTATTCTTTGCTACTACATAGAAGTACAATTGCTTTTTATATCTTGAACTTGTACAAAGTATATCTTGATCTTCATACAGTTGCTTATGAGTTACAGAGTTTTGTAGGTACCATCAAGCTTTCTACATAGATAATGTGTCCACGAATCGAGACTAATTTTACTTCTTTCTTTGCAATATAGATGTCATTTATTTCTTTTTCTTGTCTTACTGTACTAGGTAGAACATCCACTACAATGTTCAAGAGAAATGCTGACCAAAGAAGATATACAAATGACCAATTAGCACATGAAAAAGTGCTCAGCATCGTTAATCACAGCAGCATTCTTCACAATAATCAAATGGTAAAAACCACCCAAATATCCATCAAAAAATGAATGGATAGGGGCGCCTGGGTGGCTCAGTCGGTTGGGCATCCGACTTCGGCTCAGGTCATGATCTCACAGTCTGAGTTTGAGCCCTGCGTCGGGCTCTGTGCTCAGAGCCTAGAACCTGTTTCAGATTCCGTGTCTCCCTCTCTCTCTGACCCTCCCCCATTCATGCTCTGTCTCTGTCTCAAAAATAAATAAACGTAAAAAAAAAAACAAATAAAAAAAAAATGAATGGATAAACATAATGTAATATATCTATACAATGGAATTCTATTCAGCCATAAAAAGGAATTGAATTTTGATAAATGCCATAACATGGATGATCTCTGAAAAACCTTAAACTAAATGAAATAAGCCAGACACAGAGGAGAAATATTATATGGCTCTTATATGAGGTACACTGAATAGATAAATTCATAGAGACATAAGTAAAATAGAGGTTACCCAGGGCTAGGAGAGGGGAGCATGGAGAGTTACTGTTTAATGGGTATAGAGTTTATGTTGGAGATGATGGAAAAGATTTGGGTATAGTAGTGACAATGGTTATACAACACTGCCAGTGTAGTTAATGCCACTGAAGTGTATACTTACAAATGGTTAAAATGATAAATGTAATGTATATTTACCACAATTAAAAAAAAAAAGAGAATGCTTCAATAAGCATCTCTCTACATTAATCTGGGCTTCAGTTAAGTTACAGAGTAAATTCCAAAATCAGCTTTCTACATCAGAGTATATAAACATATGCATACCAATTATTATATGCTACCTTCTTGCCTTTTGAAAAAAAAATACCAATTTACCATGGCAACAGTAATGTATCTATAGTCCAAGGGGTATCATAATTGTAGTTCTGTTTACTGTGTTAGAGTAAAATTGGTATAAGGAGGTTGTTTTAATACACATTTCTTTGATAAAAAAAAAAAAAAAAAAGTAAAAAGAGGCACACCTAGCTGGTTCAGTAAGCACATTACTCCTGATCTCAGGCTCTTGAGTTTGAGCCCCATGTTAGATGTAGACATTACTTAAATAAATTAAAAAAAAAAAATTTAAAGGAGAGAAGTGTTGAGAGTAGACATCTTCGTTTTGTTCCTAATCTTATGAGGAAAGTATTCAGTCTTTTATCAGTAAATATGATGTTATTTGTGGGTTTTTCATAAATGCTCTTTATCAAGTTAAGTTCTTTTCTATTCCTGAGACTTTTATCAGGAAGATATGTTAGACTATATAACACACTTTTTCTGCATCTACTGAGGTGATATATTTTTCTATCTTTAATACAGTGAATTACAATGATTAATTTTCAAGTTTCTAACCACTGCATTCTTGAAATAAACCCCACTTGGTCATGATATATTATTGCTTTTATATGTTCTTGAATTATATTTGTTAAAATTTTGTTTGAAATTTTATATACATTAATTGAAGGATATTGGTCTGTTGTTTTCTTGTACTGTTTTTAACTGATTTGCTATCAAGGTAATATAGTCTCATAAAATGAGCTGGGAAGAATTTCTTCTTCAATTTTCTGGAGGAGTCTGTATAGAATTGGTATCATTTCTTCCTTAAATGTTTGCCAGAATTCACCTGCAAAATCATTTGGATCTGGAGTTTTCTTTGTAGGTAGGTTTTTAACCATAAATTCAATTTCTTTAACACATACAGGGCTATTTAGATTACCTACTTCCTTTCTTAGTTTGCATCTGTTTTAGTCCATGCAGGCTGCTATACGAATATCACAGACTGAGTGACTTATAAACACAGAAATTTATTTCTCGTAATTCTTGAGGCTGGGAAGTCCAAGATCAAGGCACTGGCAGATTGTATTGTTACTGACGCTGATTTTCTAGTTCATAGAAGGCTGTTAACTTCCCTGTAACTTCACATGACAGAAGGGAGCAAGGGATCTCTCTGGGATCCCTTTCCAAAAAGGCACTAATTCCATTCATGAGGGTTTTGCCCTCATGACCAAAATATCTCTGAAAGCCCCACCTCCAAATATCATCACACTGGGGATTAGGTTTCAGCATAAGAATGGGGTGGGGGTGGGGGGCCACAACCATTCAGTCTACATAGCAGTGTCTTTCAAGGGATTTGCCAATTTCATCTAAGTTATCAAATTTATTGGTACAAAGTTGTTTGTATTTCCTTATTATACTTTTAATATCTGTAGAATATGTAGTGATATCACCTCTCTCATTTCCAGTATTAGTAATTTGTGTCTTCTTTTTTTCCTGGCCAGTCTGGCTAGAAATTTATCAATTTTATTCATCTTCTTTAAGAACAAGCTTTTTGTTTCATTAATTTTTCTCTTGCTTTTGTTTTATATTTCGTTGATTTCTATTTTGATCTTTATTATTTCCTTTCCTCTGTTTATGTAGAATTTAATTTGCTCTTCTTTTTCTAGTTTCTAAGGTAGAAACAGGTCATTGATTTGAGACCTTTCTTCTTCTCTATTGTAGGTATTTAGTGTTGCAAATCCCACCAAGTAATGTTTTAGTGGCATGTAACAAATTTATGTATGTTGTGTATTCTTTTTATTCAGTTCAAAACACTTATTAACTTCCCTTTCCTAAAATATTTTCTTTGACCAATGGACTATTTATGTTTTTCAGTTTCCAAATGTGTGGTACTTGGGAATTTTCCAAGAATCTTTGGTTATTAATTTCTAATTTAATTCCACTGTAGTCAGAGAATATATTATATATGACTAGAATTATTTTATTTATTAAAAATGGATTTATGGCTAAGAATATGGCCTATCTTGATAAATATACCATGTGAACTTAGCACTGTAGCATGTGTACTGTTGATGGACAGAGGCCTCTACAAATGTCAATCAAGTAGGTTAATAGTGTTGTTCAAGTCTACTATATCCTTGCTGATTTTCTGTCCACTTATTCTATTATTAAGAAGATAATACTATTAAAATATCAAATATTATTAAAATATTAAAATTTTGACTATAATTGTAGATTTGTCTATTTTTCTTTCCAACTCTTGTCAGTTTTTGCTTCATGTATTTTGAAGTTCCATTATTAAGGGCATAAGCATTTAAAATTGTTATGTCTTTTTGATTAACTGACCTCTGTATCATTATGAAATAGTTTTCTCTATCTCTGGTAAGAATTACTCTGTATTAACAAAAGCTTTTGAAAAAGCTTCAAATTTTTTGAAAAAAAATTAAAATAGTTTTTTAAACTAACAGATATATAGTCTAATAATTATATTTTATATTCCACTACTGCTAAAATAATCTTTCAGAATCCATTTAGTTTTACCCTACTGTTTAGAATGGCATACATTTCAATGAATATATGCTCTTAACGTCAACAAAATGTCAATAACTTCAATTTATAAAGCTAAATGTAGTTTACACAGTTCTCTCACTGTAACAAAAAGATTTCTAACAGTTTCAAAAATATCTGTGTGTTCCTTGGCGTTCCAAACCATGCAGAATGAATGGTAAATTTCACTTAAACCGCAAAGAGAGTACAGTTTTATCAAAGTTATTTGCTACATTTAAGCAATTTAAAATAGGGCCTTGGAGATTCCATTTACAAAGCATTATCAACATCAGCTCCACTGGCGGGGTCATGGAACTACAAAATTGAAAAAATAAGTCATTGTGGACAAAATCAGTTCCTTTTTTCCAACACAAAGCAGTGTAATTCTCTACTGTTGCACCTGTCACTGAAAGTTTTGTAAAGAAGGAGAGCTGTAGAGAAAGGCCACAAACACAAATGCCTTAAAGGGGTCAGGCAGGATAGAAGAGTCGTGGGAACTAGAGAACACAGGCAGCCACTACTCGTCAGATCCATCCAATTGTTGCCAAATGGACTTGGACCAGAATTTCTTCTTTGCCTTTTTAAAAGAAGCCAGAAATCAGGGTTTTTGTGTAAATCTCCAAGTTTTAAAATATTGGCAACTGATTCAGAATTCTTAAACACTGCTAAGTTCAAACAAAACACATTAAGCAGGGTATATTCACTCTAAAGATTAAAAGTCTAGAAAAGAACAATTTCTAAATTCCATTCAAAAAATTTTTTCACCTGGTTAAATACCTAACTTCACCATTAATCATATATGAGCCAATAAACCTAACTGTACACCAAATTGATAATATAATCACATAGAAGGGGATGAAAAAAGAACTAAACGATACTAGACATTCTTGGAGAAATGACCAATTCCAAGGTTGGCCAGGAAAAACACAAGGTATACCTAGAACATCTTACATAAGAAGAAAAAAAGCACTGCTCAAAGACTAATAGGGGTCCCTTATCAAAAAGGCACAGGAACTAGCTTGAAGAGTCTCCCACTGGCCAAAATGGGAATAATTGTAGCGTCAAAATGAATGACACTAATGGATTATAACACGTGAATTATTTTTTAATGTTTATTTATCTTTGAAAGAGAGACAGAAAAAGAGCACAAGTGGGGAAGGGGCAGAGAGAGAGGGAGACACAAAATCCAAAGGACGCTCCAGGCTCTGAACTGTGCACAGAGCCCAATGCGGGGCTCAAACTCAGGAACCATGTCATCATGACCTGAGCTGAAGTCAGACACTTAACAGACTGAGCCATCCAGGCGCCCCTCACATTGATCTTTTTTTCAAGCCTTGAGTCCACACTGAAATTATAAAATAAATGAATGAAGGGGAAAGAAGGAAGGCTCTTCAGAATGCCAACCAATAATCATGAAAGGGATGATAAAAAAACCATTTTACAATCATCTCAGTATTCAGTTCCAAGCAAGAATTATCAGTGAATGCTAAAACCACTGGGAGGAAGACTGTTGGATATAGAATATGTGTACCATCTCAAGCTTTCTCCAGTTATACTAATAATTACAAATGAATAAAATATATCACCAGAGAAAGCTGGTGGCCACTTTAACCAAGTAATCAAAATCAACATCATTAATGATTGTCAAACTATTATTACATGCCTTCGGATGTGATGCACCACGCAGACAGCATTAGTTATGTACTATTCCTGATTTTTTTTAAATGCATAGCCTTGGAGCACCTGGGTGGTTCAGTCAGTTAAATATTCAACTCTTGATTTAGGTTCAGGTCATGATCTCAAGGTTTATGAAATCAAGTCCTGCGTCAGCATCAGTGTGGAGCCTGCTTGGGATTCTCTCCCCCTCTCTCTTCCCCTCTCCTGCTTGTGCACACTCTCTCTTTCTCTCTCTCTCAAAATAAACAAATTTTAGAATAAATAAACAAATAAAAAATAAAAACACATGACCTTAATCTAATCACAAGGAGTTAGACAACCTCAAACCAAAGGGGAAAATTCTAGTCAATGGAAACAAAACCAAAAAATAAACTATTGGGAATATGTGAAAATAAAAAGCTTTTTCACAGCAAAGGCAACCACCAGCAAAATGACAAAGCAACCTAATGAATAGAAGATATTTGCAAATGATATAGCAATAACAGACTAATATCCAATATATAAACTTAATACAACACCAAAAAAAACAAAACAAACAAACAAAAAAAACCCAAACACTACAATTAAAAAAGGGCAGAGGATGTGAATACACAGTTTCCCAAAGAAGACATACAGATGGCCAATAGGGACATGAAACATCACTAATTATCAGGGAAATTCATATCAAAGCCACGAAGAAATATCACCTCACACCAGTCAGAATGGGGAGTATCAAAAAGACAAGAAATAACAAGCACTGGCAACGATGTAGAGAAAAAGGAACTCTTGTACACTGTTGGTAGGAATGTAAATTAGTGCAGCTACTATGGAAAACAGTATGGAGGTTCCTCAAAAAATTCAAAATGGAAACACCACATGATGTAATCATTCCACTACTGGGTATTTACCCAAAGCAAAGAAAAACACTAATTCAAGAAGATATATGCACCCCTATGTTTACTGCAGCATTATTTACAATGGCCAAGATATTAACCCAAGTGTCCATTGATAGATGAATCGATAAAGATGCAGTATATATACACAATGGATTATTACTCAGCCATAAAAAAAGAATGAGATCTTGCCATTCACAAAAACATGGATTGCCCTGGAAGGTATTATGCTAAGTGAAATAAGTCAGAGAAAGATACATATATGATTTCACTTATATGTAGAATCTAAAAACGTGAATCAAAATAAACAAAAGCAGAAACAGACCCACAAGTACAGAGAACTGATGGTTACCACAGAGGAGGATAGGATGGGTAAAATGTGTGAAGGGGAGTGGGAGGTACAGCTTCCAGTTATGGAATGAATACGTCACAGAGATGACAGGCACAGCATAGGTAATATAGTCGATAGCACTGTAATAGTGTTGTATAGTGACAGACGGTAGCTACACTTTGTGGTGAGCACAGCATAATATAAAGAGCTGTGGAATCACTATTGTGTACTCTTGAAACTAATGTAGCATTGTATGTCAGCTATAACTGAATCAAATAAACAAATACATAAATATAACTAAAGGGCAAAATTCTAAAAAGAAGTCAGTGTAATGAAAGGGAGAAAGGTTCAAATACTGTTCCAGATTAAAATAGATTCAAATCTGAGCATCGAAACAAGTGACAACAGAATGATAACAGGAAAATCTCCAAATACTTAGAAATTAAACACACTACTAAATAATTTGTGGTTGAAGAGGAAGTTTAAGGAAATTACAAAATATTTTGAACTGAACAAAAAGAAAACATACCAAAATTTGTGGGATGCAATTAAAGCAGCGCTTACAGAAAAATATCATTAGGTACTTATCAGAAAAAAAGCAAATTGATAATCCAAACTTCAATTTTAAGAACCTAAAAAAGTAATAGCAAAATAAACCCAAAGAGAGAAGGAAGAAAATAAGATAGAAATGAAAGAGGAAGAAATTAAAATGTCCTTATTACAGACATGACTGTCCAACTAATTACCAAATAAATGACAACTAAATACAATGTGTGACCCTAGAATGAATATGGGAAAAGAAAAACAAAAAAATTGTTATAAAGAATAGCATTGGAGGGGAGCCTGGGTGGCTCAGTTGGTTAAGCATCCAACTTCAGCTCAAGTAAAGACCTCGTGGTTCATGGGTTCGAGCCCCACATGGGGCTCTGTGCTGAGAGCTCAGAGCCTGGAGCCTATTTCAGATTCTGTGTCTCCCTCTCTCTGCCCTTCCCCTGCTCCCCTGTCTCTCAAAAATAAATAAATGTTTGGGGCGCCTGGGTGGCGCAGTCGGTTAAGCGTCCGACTTCAGCCAGGTCACGATCTTGCGGTCTGTGAGTTCGAGCCCCGCGTCGGGCTCTGGGCTGATGGCTCGGAGCCTGTTTCTGATTCTGTGTCTCCCTCTCTCTCTGACCCTCCCCCACTCATGCTCTGTCTCTCTCTGTCCCAAAAATAAATAAAAAACGTTGAAAAAAAAAATTAAAAAAAAAAATAATAAATAAATGTTTAAAATTTTTAAAAAAAGAATAGTATTCAAGAAATTTCAAGGTAGAGTATATATTAACTTTATAACAAAGCTGAGTTTCCTAATGTGAGCATTGTATTGAATAACACAACGACCTTGTTCTTAGGAAATACATGCTTTAATGGTTTAATCAAAAAATAATACTATGCAGGGTGCCTGGGTGGCTCAGACAGTTGAGCATACAACTCTTAGTTTTTCAGCTCAGGTCACGATCCCAGGGCTGTGGGATCGAGCCCCATGTCAGGCTCCTTGCTGAAAGTAGAACCTGCTTAAGATTCTCTCTCTTTCCCCCTCTCTTCCTCTCCCCCAATCGTGATCTCTCTCTCTCTTTAAAATTAAAACAGTATGGGGCGCCTGGGTGGCGCAGTCGGTTAAGCGTCCGACTTCAGCCAGGTCACGATCTCGCGGTCCGTGAGTTCGAGCCCCGCGTCAGGCTCTGGGCTGATGGCTCGGAGCCTGGAGCCTGTTTCCGATTCTGTGTCTCCCTCTCTCTCTGCCCCTCCCCCATTCATGCTCTGTCTCTCTCTGTCCCAAAAATAAATAAAAAAACGTTGAAAAAAAAAATTAAAAAAAAATAAAATTAAAACAGTAATAATAGTAATAACCATTATCATCTATGTACTGGGACCCCTGGCTGGCTTAGTCAAAACAGCACACGACTCTTGAGCTTGAGGCTGTAAGTTCAAGTCCCACACTGGGAATAAAGCTTGCTTAAAAAAAGAAAAAGAAAAATAACACTATGTAGAGTGTTAATGTGATAAAATGTTAACAACTGGCAAATCTAAGTGAAGGATATAATGGGAGCTCATTATAATATTCTTCCAACTTTTCTGAAAGTTGGACTCAACTTTTCTGAGTTTTGCTTCAAAATGAAAAGGTTTTTTTAAAAAGCAGTTCATGTCAGAACACCTGGGTGACTCAGTTGGTTAAGTGTCCAACTTCGGTTCAGGTCATGATCTCACGGCTCATGAGTTTGAGCCTCGCATCCGGCTCTGGGCTGACAGCTCAGAGCCCGGAACCTGCTTCGGATTCTGTGTCTCACTCTTTCTCTGCCCCTCACCCACTCACGCTCTGTCTCTCTCTGTCTCTCAAAAATAAATAAATATTAAAAAAAAATTTTTTTTTTTCAAAAAGCAGTTCATGTCCTTCAAGATTTCAACAAAAGTATAGAGGGATATGGAAGAAAGTGGGAAAGGTAGAATAACTGGTTTAAACTCAAGAAGTAGGGAGGAAAGCATTAACTGCCAGTCTGAATATTCCCAATTTAACTCAACGCTCTATAAACTGGAAAAGTAGAACATAAAATCTGCTAAAATATCTCATACGTCTATACATACATATACATACACAGAAAGAGACATGCAAAACAAACACCCAATAAATTGAAAGTTTTCCCCCATGGACTTTGTCCCTTTGTTTTCCTTAAAAGCTGATTATCATTCCTAAACTTTATTCACTGAACATAAAGTGAATGTGGGATAAATTAACACCTCACAAGTTTCAAAAACTCTAGTATCTGGCAACCTCACCAATTCATATATAGCCCGGTATCAGCCATGAAGATCTACGACAGATATCACAAACCAGTAAAACATACGTACTTGATGCCTTTCAGTCTCTCATTCAGTCTATTTAGTGTTAGTTTATAAGAAATTCTATTAAGTTTATTTGACTACTAAATACATAGTGGAAATTGTAACAAATTAGAAGGGAGAGAGGTGGGGGCTCAGCCAAAGAGCATGTGACTCTTGGCCTCAGGGTCATAAGTTCGAGTCCCATATTGGGTGTAGAAATTGCTTAAGTAATAAACTTAAAAAAATGAAATAAAGGGGCGCCTGGGTGGCGCAGTCGGTTAAGCGTCCGACTTCAGCCAGGTCACGATCTCGCGGTCTGTGAGTTCGAGCCCCGCATCAGGCTCTGGGCTGATGGCTCGGAGCCTGGAGCCTGTTTCTGATTCTGTGTCTCCCTCTCTCTCTGCCCCTCCCCCGTTCATGCTCTGTCTCTCTCTGTCCCAAAAATAAATAAAAAACGTTGAAAAAAAATTAAAAAAAAAAAAAGAAATAAAAATATTTTTAAAAAAAGGAAGAGAGGTAAACATGCTCAAAAAATTAAGCTGTCAAGGAATGAGGGGAATGTTTTATAAAACACAAGGTGACCTAAGGATTAAAGCCTAGTTAACTAGATTCCTAACTGTAAGAGTAAAGAGGTCCACATGCCTCAAGTATACCAAATGGGTATCACTGCTTTAAAAATGCTGTACAGAATAAAATTTATAACCATGTCATCTACTTATTATGGAAAGGTTAACTTACTGAATAATTCTCTTCTCATCTTTCTCATATACTAATATCCTATAGAATCCTGTAAAATCTAACCTCTGTTTTGTTTCATTAGCCAATTTCCAAGCTAATACCATCCATAGTTAATTATAGTAGCTCTAAATATTTTCTGATCTGGCAGATAAAAAAAAAAAAAGGGTAAAGAGGAAGTTTAAGATTTTTCAGACTTATTCATCCAAGCTTATCAAGTTTCAGGGGGGAGGGGGGTTGAGATCTTTTTTAGAACTGCTCTAAAACAGTGTATTTAAGGAGAATGGACATCTTTACAATATAAAGTTCTCTACTCAGGAGCATGGTATGGCTCTCCATTTTATTCAAGTCTTTTTTTTTTTTAAGCCTTTAAGCAAAGTATCATAGTTTGTTTCATCCAGGTCTTGAGTGGATTATTCCTAAGTATTTTATAGTTTTGTGGCCAATGGGCAAGAGCTCTTATGTTTACTAATCAATCACTGCTAGTTTATTAATAACCTATGACTGAGCCTCAGACATTGTTCTAAATGCTGGGAATTAAAGCAGTGAAAACACCAAATGCCTGTCTGTACGGATCTTATATCATAGTTGGGAAACAATCAGTAAACAAGTATAATTTTATAAATAATTTCAGAAAACATAAGTAC
Source organism: Neofelis nebulosa (assembly GCF_028018385.1). Taxonomy (NCBI): domain Eukaryota; kingdom Metazoa; phylum Chordata; class Mammalia; order Carnivora; family Felidae; genus Neofelis; species Neofelis nebulosa. The sequence continues at coordinate 50,942,993 of NC_080793.1, forward strand.
TATGAAGAAAAATAAAGCAAGACAGAGGGAAAGAAAGTGGTAATGCAAGGGCTCATCTTATAGTGCAATCAAGGAAGACCTCTTTGAAGTATATACATATAGATAGATAGATACACACATAATACACACACACACACACACACACACACACACACACACACACATATGGCCAAGAATATAGAAAGAAAAGAGATTAAATGGTCTTCTTAGTAATGAAAGTGGAACAGGAAAATGACTACATAATGGTGGGGGCACAAGTGATAACTTGTGGCCGTAAATTAAAGTGAGACCAATCAGCACTGTTCTTTGTTTTCTCTAGTGACACTCAGCTGCTCAAGTTGAAGGAAGTAGAGTTGGCAAAGCAATGAATTTAATCAGGGCTGAAGTTGTACCTCGATTACAGTAAGGAAGAGAGGAACAAGGGAGTTGACAACTTGACCTCACAAAATAGTACAAAACACCTATAGGCATTAATTTTTTTTTTTTTCACTGAATCAATATAATTGGGTAAGGAAAGAAATTACTCTATGAGGGGGTTAATAGACAGTGAAAAAATGGTGTGGCTAATGCCCTGGATCTCAATGGAATGTAAAAAATGTCAAATTAGGGTACCAGAATAGATAAGCTGGCAAAAAAGGAAATGGAAGTCAGTTAGATGCTTAAAATACTTTAAGTTAAAGATTATGGTCATAAAGTCCAGGGTAATGGTCCTCTACACTAACTACACATTGGAACCAGCTGGAACACTTTAAAAAATACATACCAAACCAATAAAATAAGAATTTAAGGGTGACATGTTACCATAAATATTTTTTAAGCTGCTCAGTTAACTGTAATGTACAGTCAAATTGAGAACCAACAGTCCTGGTTGTGATCATGGAAGTAGGCAGCTAAAGCAGGCTGGAAAAGAAACAATCTACAAATTCCAGAAATTCTAATGAAGTTTTTTCCTATTATTCGCAATATAAATAAAAGCATGAGCTATGTTCAAAGTATTTTACATCCATTAGCTCATTTGACATTCATAACCCAATAATGTAGAACTAGTATTACTGTTTTTAATGATGAGGAAGAAGGGAGGAGTCTTGGGTAATATACAACATAGTATAATACTATTTGAAGGAAGACTGGTTAACTTAAAGATGCATTTATAAGCCCTAAGGCAATTACTTAAAAAAAAAAAAAAACTATCTATCACTAACAAGCCAATGTGGAGATGAAAAGAATACTAAAATATATTCAGTCCAAAAAGGAACATCGGGGCGCCTGGGTGGCGCAGTCGGTTAAGCGTCCGACTTCAGCCAGGTCACGATCTCGCGGTCTGTGAGTTCGAGCCCCGCGTCAGGCTCTGGGCTGATGGCTCGGAGCCTGGAGCCTGTTTCCGATTCTGTGTCTCCCTCTCTCTCTGCCCCTCCCCCATTCATGCTCTGTCTCTCTCTGTCCCAAAAATAAATAAAAAACGTCAAAAAGGAACATCAAACAGACAGGACAAATTAAAAATAAATAGCAAGATAATAGATTCAAACCCAACCTTATCAATAATTTCACTAAATTTGTCTACCATGACAAACAAAAACATATGTCCCTATAAACACATACACAAATATTCATAGCAGCACTACTTAAAATAGCCAAAACAGAAAAAACCCAAATACCTATCAAGTCAGAATCAGTAAACAAAATGTGTTATTTCAATGCAACAGAACATTACTCAGGCATAAAAAGAAGTACTACTGATACATGGTCTAACATGGATGAACCTAGAAAGTATTAAGCTAAGTGAAAGAAGCCAGACAGAAAGGTCAGTGGCCAACCAGCACACGAAAAGATGTTCAACATGAGTAATTAGCAGGGAAATGTAAATCAAAACCACAATGATATATTACCTTACACCTGTTAGAATGGTTATTATCAAAAAGAAAGAAGTGTTGGAGAGGCTGTGGAAAAAAGAGAACTATCATCCACTGTCCGTGGGAATATAAATTGGTGTAGCCATTATGGAAAACAACATGGAGGTTCCTTAAAATAAAAATAGAAATACCATATGACCCAGTTATTCCACTTCTGGGAAAACAAAAGCATTAGTTCAAAAAAATATTCACCCCTATGTTCACTGCAGCATTATTTACAATACTCAAGACATGGAAACAACATAAGTGTCCACTGATGGATGAATGGATAAAGCTGTGTGTGTGTATACACCCACACATGCACTGGAATACTACTCAGCCATAAAAAGAAGGAAATCTTGCATTTGTGACAGCATGGACAGACCTTGAGGGTATTATGCTAAGTGAAATAAGTCAGACTGAGAAGGACAATTACTATATGATTTCACTTATATGTGGAATCTAATAAACAAAACAAACCAGCAAACAAAACTCATCGATACAGAGCAGAGATCAGTAGTTATCAGAGGGAAGGAGGTTGGAGATAGGGACATGGGTGAAGAGGAGCAGTTGCACGGTGTAACAGATGGTAACTAGACTTATTATGGTGATCACTTGGTAATGTACACAAAAATTGAATTATTATGCTGTACACCTAGAACTACTAATGTATGCCAGTTTTGCCTCAATTTTAAAAAGTCACACACTGTATAATTCCTTTTTTTTAATTTTTTTTATGTTTATTCATTTTTGAAAGACAGAGAGAGACAGAGCACAAGCAAGGGTGGGGCAGAGAGAGAGGGAGACACAGAATCTGAAACAGGCTCCAGGCTCTGAGCTGTCAGCACAGAGCCCGACGTGGGACTCAAACTCACAGATCAGACCACAAGATCATGACCTGAGCCGAAGTCAGACACTCAACCAGCTGAGCCACCCGGGCGCCCACTGTATAATTCCATTTATAGGAAATATCCAGAATAGGCAAATCCAACTGAAAAAGCAAGCTGACTACTGGTTGCCAGGGGTTGGGGATAGAGGAGCATGGGGAATGATGGCTTAAAAGGAAAGGAGTTTCCTTTGGGGGTGATGAAAACATTCTGGAACTAGATAGTGGTAACAGTTGTATAGCATTGTGAATGTACTACATGCCACTGAATTGTACATTCTTAAATAGTTAAAATGGGACTTTTTTTACTATTTTTTAAAATTATAGTTGATACCATGTAACAATGTTACATTAGTTTTAGGTACTAGACATAATGATTCCACAAGTCTGCATTCTGCTTTGCTCACCTCAAGTATACCTACTATCTGTCACCATGCAATGCTATTACAATACCCCTGACTATATTCCCTATGCTGTGTACTTTTCACCCCCATGAAATTGGGGTTTCACCCATTTTAGGGTGACCCAAATGGGGTTGGGCCCATTTCACCCACTTGATTTCGCCCATCCCCCACCCAGTTAAATGGTGAATTTTATGTTATGTGAATTTTGCCACAATTAAGTCTTTTTCTTTTAAGTGTTTATTGATTTTTTTAGAGAGCACGGTGAAGTAGGGGCAGAGAGAGGGGGACAGAGGATCCAAAGCAGGCTCCGTGCTGACAGCAGCGAGCCTGATATGGGGGCTTGAAATCACGAACTGTGATATCATGACCTCAGCAAAAGTCACATTCAACTGACTGCACCACCCAGATGCCCCAATTTTGCCACAATTAGAAACTTATACAACATGAATGAACCTCAAAAACCTTATCCTAAATGAGAGAAGCTAGTTGCAAAAGATCACATATTGTATGATTTCATTGATATGAAATGTCTAGAATAGGCAAATTTTACTGAGACAGAAAATAGATTAGTACTTGCCAAGGGCTAGGGCTGGGGAGTGAGGGATTAGACAGTGACTGCTAATGAACACAAGATTTCTTTCTGGAGTGATGAAATTGCTCTAAAATAGATTACACTGATGATTGCAAAACTCTGTAAGTATACTAAGAAACACTGAAATGTTTCCTTTAAATGGGTGAATTTTATGATGTATAAATTAGATCTCTCAATAAAATTGATTTTTTTTTTTTTTTTTTTTTTTTAATTTTAAGTGGCCTAACAACGCCTATTAAAAAACAGAGTAGTGCCTGAGTGGCTTAGTGGGTTGAGCGACAGACTCTTGATTTTGACTCAGGTCAGGATCTCACAGTCATGAGATCAAGCCCCTCTTCAGCTCTGGGCTGAGCAGAGTCTACTTGAGTTTCTCTCTCCTCTCTCTCTGCCCCTCCTGCACTTGCACGTTCCCTCTCTCTCAAACACTTAAAATAAATAAATAATAAAAGATAGAAATTATTAGATTGGGTTAACAAAAATAAGACTCAACTCTAAGCTACCTCTAGGAAACGTTTTAAACAAAGACACAACTGACCTTTGACAAAACAGCAAAGGCAATTCAATGGAGAAAGGATAGTCTTTCAACAAATAGTGGTGGAAAACTGAACCTCCATATGCAAAACAAACAAATTTAGATTGAGATCTTATACCTTCTACAAAAAATCATTTAAAATGGATCCTAGGGGGGTCTGGGTGGTTCAGTAGGCTGAGTATCTGACTCTTGATTTTGGCTCAGGTCGTGATCACCTACCTGGTTTGTGAGATCAAGCATCACGACCAACTCTGAACTGACAGCACATAACCTGCTTGGGATTCTCTCTCTCCCTCTCTGTCCCTCCCTTGGTCATGCTCTTTCTCTCTCTCTCTCTCTCAAAATAAATAAATATTCTAAAAATAAGTAAATAAAAATTAATAGGTAAGTAAAATAAAATAGATCATAGACCTTTCTTCCAGAAGAAAATGTAGGATCTTGGGTTTGGCGATGAGTTTTTACTATTTTTTTAAATGTTTATTTATTTCTAAGAGAGAGACAGAGCATGAGCAGGGGAGGGGCAGAGAGAGACACACACAGAATACAAAGCAGGCTCCAGGCTCTGAGCTGTCAGCACAGAGCCTGACATGGGGCTCAAACCCACGAACCATGAGATCATGACCTGAGCTAAAGTCAGACCCTTAACCGACTGAGACACCCAGGCGTCCCTGGCAATGAGTTTTTAGATAGCAAAACCACAATCCATGAAATAAAGAGTAAGGTAGAATCTATTAAAAACTTCTGCTCTGTAAAAGACACGGTGAAGAGAATAAAAAGACAAGCTGCAGAGTGAGAAAATATTTGCAAAACAGATATCTGATAAAGGACAGGTACACAAAATTTGCAAAAAAACTCAACAGTAAGAAAACAAACAACCCAACAAGTAAAAAAGAAATACGGAAAAGATTTGAACATATACTTCACCAAAGATGATATACACATGACAAATATGTATATGAAAAATGCTCAGTGTCACTGGAGAAATGCAAACTTAAAAGAGATACCAATACACCTCCATTAGAGTAGCTAAAATTAAAAAAAAAGAAGACCTAACACCAGATGCTGATAAGAATATAGAAAGAACAGGAAATTCACTGCTCATGGATATGCAAAATGGAACAGCCACTTTGGAAGATAGTTTAATGGTTTCTTACAAAGTTACAGGTAAGCTTACCATATGACCCAGCAGCCAGCCTCCTAGGTATCTACCCAATGTGTTTGAAAACTTTTGTCTATGCAAAACCTACATACAATGTTGATAGCAGCTTTATTCATGATCACCAAAAACTGGAAGCAGAGAAGATGTCATTCAATAGATAAATGGATAAACAAACTGTGACACATTCATACAATGGATGATTCAGTGAAAAAAAGCAATTAGTTCTCAAGCCATGAAAAAAAACATGGAGGAACCTTAAGTGCATACTGCAAAGTGAAAGAAGCTAATCTGAAAAGAACTGTGGGGGAGCCCCTGGGTGGTTCAGTTGGTTAAGCCTCCGACTGGATTTCGGCTTAGGCAGTCATCTCACAGTCCCTGAGATCAAGCCCCACATCATCATGGAGCCTGTTTCAGATTCTCTCTCTCTCTCTCTCTCTCTCCCTCTCCCTCTGCCCCCCCCCCAAAAAATAAACAAACATAAAAAAAATAAAAATAAAAAGTTAACTACTATATGATTCCATTTACATAACATTCTAGAAAAGGCAAAACTACAGAAGCGGTAAAAAGAGATCAGAGGTTTCCAAAGCTTTAAGCTCTATAGTTAAGAGTCACGTATGGTTTGCCTCCCTTTTATTTTTCCTTTCCCCTATGTTTATCTATTTTGTTTCTTAAATTCCACACATGAGGGGCGCCTAGGTGGCTCAGTCGGTTAAGTGACTGACTTTGACTCAGGTCATGATCTCGAAGTTCATGAGTTCAAGCTCCAGGTCGGGCTCTGTGCTGACAGCTCAGAGCCTGGAGCCTGCTTCAGATTCTATATCTCCTTCTCCCTCTGCCCCTATCCCACTTGCACTCTCTCTCTCTCTCTCTCTCTCAAAAATAAACATTACAAACATTTTTTTCCACATATGAGTGAAATCATATGGTATTTGTCTTTCTCTAACTTCTTTCGCTTAGAATATACTCTAGCTTCATCAACATCATTGCAAATGGCAAGATTTCATTCTTTTTGATGTATGTATCCATCGCACGTATCTATGTATATATGTATGTATACACATACCACACATTCTTTATCCATTCATCAGTCTATGGACATTGGGTTCTTTCCATAATTTGGCTACTTTTTATAATACTGCTATAAACATCAGGGTGCATGTGCCCCTTCAAATCAGTAATTTTGTATCCTTTGGACAGATACCTACTAGTGCAATTGCTGGGTCATAAGATAGTCCTATTTTTAACTTTTTGGGTGTCCATACTATTGTCCAGAGTGGCTACACCAGTTTGCATTCCTACCAACAGTTTAAGGGGGTTCCCTTTCTCCACATCCTCACCAACATCTTTCCTGTGTTGTTAATTTTAGCCATTCTGACAGGTGTGAAGTGGTATCTCAACGTAGTTCTGATTTTTATTTCCCTGATGATGAGTGATGTTGAGCATCTTTTCATGTGCAAATTGACAGAATTGAAAGGAGAAATAAACAGATCCGCAATTAAACAGAGTCCAACACTCCTCACTTAGTAATTAGAACAAGCATACAGAAAATCAGCAATACGTAATATTTGACGAACACTATCATCTCGACATAAATGATATTTATAGAAAAGTCCACCCAACAACAGCAAAATACAAATTCTTTTCAAGTGCACATAGAACATTCACTCAGAGAAACAAGATGCTGGCCCATAAAACAAGTCTGGATAAATTTTAAAAAATATAAATCATACACAACATGTTCTCTGACCACAGTGGAATTAAATTTGGAATCAGTAATAGGAAGACATCTTATAAAATTCCATAAGTATTCAGAAATTAAAAGACACTCTTCCAAATAATCCATCAGTCAAAGAAAAAAAAAATCACAAGAGAAGTTAGAAAATATCCTGAGCTGAATGAAAATAACAGAAATTAGGGTACCTGGGTAGCTCAGTCAGTTGAGCATCCAACTCCTGGTCTCAGCTCAGGTCATGATGCCAGGGTCATGGGATGGAGCCCCATGTTAGGCTCTGTGCTGAGCATGGAGCCTGCTTGGGATTCATTCATTCATTCTCTCTCTCTCTCTCTCTCTCTCTCTCTCTGCCCCTCTCCCCCACTCATGCTCTCTAAAATTATAAAAAAAAAAAAAAAAAATTTAGGGGCACCTAGGTGGTTCAGTCAGTTAGGCATCCGACTTCAGCTCAGGTCATGATCTCACGGTTTGTGGATTCAAGCCCCCATCAGGCTCTGTGCTGACAGCTCAGAGTCTGGACCCTGCTTCAGATTCTGTATCTCCTCTCTCTCTACCCCTCCCTGCTCACTTTCTGACTCTCTCTCAAAAATAAATATTTAAAATTTTTTAAGTTAAAAAAATAACAGAAATTAACGTGTAAAATGCAGTTAAAGTAATGTTTAGAAGGAAGTTTATAGCTTTAAGCACTTATATTAGAAAAGAAATTTTTATTTATTTACTTATTTATTTAATTTATTTAAAGTTTATTGATTTTGAGAGACAGAAAGAGTGTGCACATGCATGCAAGCAAGGGAGGGGCAGAGAGAGAAGGAAAGAGAGAACCCCAAGCTGGTTCCTCACTGTCAGCACAGAGCTGGATGCAGGGCTCAAACTCACAAACACCCAGGTGTCCCAGGAAACAGGAAAGTTTTTAAATCAGTGATATAAGTGTCCACCTTAAGATGCTAAAAAAAGAAAAACAAATTAACCAAAGGTAGAGGAAAAAAATAAAAAGAGCAGAAATCAATAAAATTGAAAATGGACAAGCAATAGCAATAAAAAAAAATCAATAACTCTAAATCAAGAAAAAAGTGAAAGGTCAAATTACTAATATGAGGAATGAAAGGTATATTGTTAGATGTTAAAAAGATCACAAGGAAATATTATAAATATTTTCTTTCACACCAATATATTCAACAACTTATTTGAAATGGTCAAAATGTTTAACACACAAATTACCAAAACTGACATAAGAAGAAAGAGCAACTCTCAATAGCCCTATATCTAAGGATTGCCTGCAACCATCAGAAATACGAGGAGGCAAGGAAAGAATTCTTCTTAGAGCCTTCAGAGGGAGCATGTACCTGCCAACACCTTGATTTCAGACCTCTAGTTTCCAGAACTGAGATAGAATAAATTTCTGTTCTGTTAAACCACATGGTTTGTGGTAATTTGTTATGACAGTGCTGAGGAAACTACTACACATGTGAATAATATGCTAGAGGTAATGAAATAAAAAATATATTACATTTAATGACTGACTTATTGTTGCCTCTTATTGTGGGGCTACTAGAAATTCTAAATTACATTATATTTCTAGTGAATACCACTGATCTAGCAGTGGCAATAAGGCAAGAAGAAACAAAAGGCATACGCTGGAAATAAGAAGCAAAAATGGCTTTCTCTGCAGACATGACTGTGTATGAAGAAAATCGTAAGGAATCTACTTGAAAGCTACTAGAATTAAAAAGTGAATTAAAAAAAGTGAATTTAGTAAGACAACTAAATCAATTGTATCTTTTACAATATCAACAAAAGTTGAAGAAAAAAATTTTAAATACAGTTTCATTAACAATGGAAAGTATCAAAAAACATTAAATACTTCAGGATAAACTGAACAAAATATATACAAAGCCTATAAAAGGAAAATCACAAAAACATTGCAGAGAAAAAAAACTAAAGAAACCTAAATACATAGAGAGATATACCATGTTAAAATATCAGAAGTCTCAATATTATTAAGATGTCAATTCTCCTCATCAGGCTTTTTGTGAACACTGACAAGCTTAGTCTATAGTTTATATGAAAATGCAAAAGATCCAAAATAACCAAAGCAATGTTGAAAAAAGACAATGTTGAAGGACATATGCTACCTGACTGTAAGGCTTGCTATAAAGAAATAAAGACAATATAGTATTAGTATAAGAATCTAGGCCAAGACAGGCGCCTGCATAAATTCAGTCAGTTGAGCAACTGACTCTTGATTTCAGCTCAGGTCATGATCTCCAGGTTTCTGCAATCAAGCCTTGAACCGGGCTCTGTGCTGCCAGTGTGGAGCCTCCTTAGGATTCTCTCCCTCTCTCTCTCTCTCTGCCCCTCCCCTGTTTGCACGTGCATGCACATGAGCTCGCTCGTGTGCTCTCTCAAAATAAACAAATATTTAAAAAATACATAGACCAACGGAACAGAAAAAGAAACTAGAAATAGACCCACACTTACAAAAAATAAAAAGGAGTCAGATCATATACAAGCTCCAAAACTAGTAAGGGAAACAAATATGAAGGAAGGTAAGAAAAGAAACTCTACAGAATAAAATAACTAAGTGGAATGATAATAACGTTTCCCCCTAAATAGACAGTGTGATCAGGAAAAACAGCTCAGAAAAACTAACATGTAAATGGAATAGCATAAACAAGGGCTCTAAGAGAAAGAATCTAAGTTAGCTGGTGTGACAGGTACACACTGGACAAGAAGACAAGGAGAAGATATGGCTAGAGACAAGGCTTCTGAGCCAGAGTAAATGTATGTATTACATGATAGTTCTCAATTTATTCATTTTTTTCCATCCCTACCACTGCTGTTCTCAATTCTCACCTGGATGCCCTCAAGATCTTCTGACTGATGAACTTGCAGCCTCACTCAAGCTGCTTTCCCAAATCCATCCTTCATACAATTGAGCCAAAGATATTTAACAGCCTAAAATCATTACATGGTTTTCTGTTCCCTACAATGTACAGTCTCAATTTCTTATTTGACTTTTACGACCCTTCATGACATAGCCTCTGCTTTCCCCTCCAGCTTACTCTCCACTTCCCTCCAAACTACCTGTGCCCCCACACTACATTACTTGTATTTTGATAAAATCCACCATGTTTTCATTACCTTGTACCTTTCATATCATTCTTTGAGTTTTAAATCAAATGCCTCCTTCTATGTAAATTACCCTCTCTAATCCACACCAGACACAGTTTAGGGACTTCCCCCTGCTCCTATAGAGAAGTTTGCTCTATTCTGGATATGTCATGTTGTAGCTATGATATTTATTTATAAGACTGTTTACCTTACTAGCTTTTAATATTTAAAAAAAACTTTTTTAATGTTTATTTATTTTTTAGAGAGAGAGAGAGAGAGGGAGAGAGAGAGAGAGAGAGGGAGAGAGAGTGTGTGAGCAGGGGAGGGGCAGAGAGAGAGGGAGACACAGAAACCAAAGCAGGCTCCAGGCTGAGCTGTCAGCACAGAGCCCAACGAGGGGCTAGAACTCACAAAGGCGAAGAGATCATGACCTGAGCCAAAGTCGGATGCTTAACCGACTAAGCCACCCAAGTGCTCCTTAGCCATTAATATTTAGACTGTATGTTATTCATCTTTTATCCCTAGCAGATAGCACAGTACCTATTTAACAGATTCTTTTTTCCGTAATTAAAAAGAGACTCATAACATCTATGCTTTTAGGATCTAAGCATCCCTAAATTAAGATATATATGAACTGCATATACACAATAAAAAACCAGATTCAAGGAATCATATAAAATATTACAAAGACTTTTAAAATCCTATAAAATTACTCTTGTATAAGTCAAAAGATTTTAAATCTAGATTTGTAAATAGTAGATTTGGTTGAAATAAGATACACTGAAAAACATTTATGTCCCACAATACTACTTTATTTTATTTTTCACAATATTACTTTAATTATTAAGAATTCCTTTTCAACAATAGCCAAATTATGGAAAGAGCCTAAATGTCCATCAACTGATGAATGGATAAAGAAATTGATTTATATACACAATGGAAGACTACTTGGCAATGAGAAAGAATGAAATCTGGCCATTTGTAGCAACGTGGATGGAACTGGAGAGTGTTAAGTGAAATAAGTCAGGCAGAGAAAGACAGATACCATATGTTTTCACTCTTATGTGGATCCTGAGAAACTTAACAGAAGACCATGGGGGAGGGGAAGGAAAAAAAAAAAGAGGGAGACAGCCAAACCATAAGAGACTCTTAAAAACTGAGAATAAACTGAGGGTTGATGGGGGGTGGGAGGGAAGGGAAAGTGGGTGATGGCATTGAGGAGGGCACCTGTTGGGATGAGCACTGGGTATTGTATGGAAACCAATTTGACAATAAATTTCATATTAAAAAAATAAAATAAAATAAAATTCATTCCTGCAAAAAAAAAAAAAAAAAAGAATTCCTATAAGAGGGGCAGGCGCCCAGGTGGCTCAGTAACTAAAGCCTCCAACTCTTCATTTCGGCTCAGGTGATGATCTTGTGGTTTGCAGATTCGAGCCTCTGGTCAGGGCTCTATGCTGATAGCGTGGAGCTGCTTCGAATTCTCTCTCTCTCCCTCTCTCTCTGCCCCTCCCTCACTTGCATGCTTGTACACTCAAAATAAATAAACTTAAAAAAAAAGAATTCCTATAAGAATATTACTTATTATATTTTTAAAGTAAAATTAGTAGACATAGAAACTTGTAAGTCAGTAATAGGGAGAACTGTGAATTTATATTTTGATATGTACTCAATAAATTCAAGTCATACACATCTATAGCTTTTCATCTTTAATTCTGTTTTCAACTGAATACTATATTATAGGAGCCATAATAATCCACTGCAAATGAAACAGTTCAAAGAATGCTTACTCCCTCAAAAGTTTAAAAAGTAATTTGGTTTGGACCATCATATTAGCAAAATGATTTCATTATCACATCATTTAAGAGTAATAAAGTGGAATTAGTAAAATGCTAAAACACAGAGAAAAAGTTAAATCCACTGTGAAACAGTAAAACTTTGGACTATTACAAAACCATAAAATAATAATATGCAGCACCAGGGGAAAATGTGATGCTTAAAAAGACAATTATATGAATATCACCCACAGAATCATACACAAGTATAGATAGGATTAGTATACTTTACTGATTAATATATTATACAAATAGAATAAGAATACAGAAAAATGTAAGATATGTGAGAATCAATTTTTTTCCCTTTGGAATTTCCTTTAATCATGTTATATTTCTTTCCAATAAAAAGTTTTCAAGCAGCACATTAAGCTCTATTACACTTATTTATATGTATTACGTACTGCCATAAGTAGAAAAAATTTTTAAGTTTATAAACTACCTAATTTCATCCCAAAAAATACTGTTTGAATTTTCAAATAATAAAATTATCTGATTTTGGAATTTCCTACAATCTGATGCTAAACATACACTTTTACGCTAGCTGTACTGTGTAAAATTTTCCCCAATTTTTAACCCTTACAAAGGAATCTTCCATCCCAACAAGGCATCCCATTTACTATGAGTCTGTCAAACCGACAATCTGCAAGAGGAGAGAAAATTCCTGGCACCAGCTGAGAGAAGATAAAATTTTAATTTGTGTATTAGGAAAGCTTATTTGCCCTCACTAACCAAATTTCAGCAAGCATATTATATTGGAAATTGAAATTATAACAGAAATTCCCTGCTGCAAATCAGAAAGACCAAATAAGACAACCTGCCTCTGACTCAGCAGCTTTCTTTTTCTTTTCAACCTGTATATAGGCTGCAAGGCTAAGACTGAAACCTAACTTTCAAACTGAGCAGCAAGAAGAGCCAATGCAAAATCAGTAACTATCCAGGCAGGAAACTCCAAAGAAAATATGACATGTTCTGGTCATAACTGAAAGAGACATAAAGAGCAAAGGTGCCTTTATGTATCTTTATCATGCAAAAATCCCTTGTGTATAGCTACAAATTAGCTTTTATTGAAGACACTTAACATGTTTCTTTATAGAGAGCACCTCAACCAAATAACCTTCTAAGTCTGGCACTGTGAATTTTTACAGCCTACACATCACTGCAGTTCCTTGTAATTTAAAACATTTGCGTTTTAAGAACACTCCACACACCATCTCTACTGCCAATTTCTTCAGCTTGGAAACTCAAGTTTATACTACAAAATACTATGTTTACTCTCAACAACAGAATGCTCTCATTTACAAATTATACAAGAGTAAATTACTCCAAGATACAACTTCAACATTTCTAACATCATCGCTTTTCTATTATCCAAATTAACACGTCTAAACAGTAGTACACTAAGTGAGGTACCATGGCCAAAGTCAACTGGCCTATTATCAGTTCACTAAAATCTGTAATACAAAAAAAAAAAAAAAAAAATCAACTCTTTTGCAAAATGGCCACAGGAGATATCGATGTAGGGGAAAGTGTGGACTGAGTTTGCCATTGCTAGAAAAAGGAGTCAAAGCAAGCCTGTATTAGGCAGATCATCCTCATGGATACAAATCGAAATTCATTTCTGAGTCCCCAGTCTCACACCAAGACAGTTAACCAACTTTTTAACAGTAATACAAATAACAGGGCAGAAAATAAAATATAAGGGCTTTTTTTCATGATTATATTGATCAAGAACTGACAATCTTTAACGCTCAAAGATAGTTTTCCTTTTGATAGTGATTTTGCTCTCATGTGCACACAGATCATCATAAACAATGCGCTTCATTTCACACGATAGCCTCAGATCAAGTACTTATAGAAAACTTGGCGTCTTAGCACTAAAATTCTTTCCTATATTCTACTATATCCTTCACCTTCTAAACCGGAAAGGAAGATCTATCCCCACGTAAACTGGAGTCTAGCGACTTAACACGAGTTTGCACACAATTAAAGTCTCAGTAAATCAAATTCCCAGATTACAGTGCTTGACAATCTCTCTTCGGCAAAAACACACACAGTTCATTACTGGAGATGACACTTAACCCTCACATTTGCACAAGTGACTTCGGTAACTGCCCTAAATTTTCCCGTGTGAAAAAAAAAACACATAATGGGACCGGGCGGGGGTACTATTTAAAAACTGGGTCATTCCTTATTTGTTCTGATGAGACGGTCCTCGGGAGGGAAAAAGGTTCATGAAGCATCCAAAGAAAAAAGAAAGTACAGCATCCTCGGTGTAGAAAAGTTACAGCTCTTTACACAAGTCAGCTCTAGGGGCTCATTAGTTGGTTTTGTGTTTAGTCACTCGGAGTTGAATGGAACCAGTCTTCCGAAAAGTCATTCCCCACAAGGAAGCCCTGAGGTTCAGCCACGGTAATGCAGAGGAGGAAATGCCCTCAATTCACCTGCGACACCTGCCCGGGCCCCCAGGTCTCTCCTCGCGCCCAGACCCCTGCCCTAGCTCCCCGCCCCCTGTGCCCCAATCCCCGCCCTCTCCCCGCCCTGCCCCCTCCCAGACGGCAGTCGCCCCGGAGATCCCCAGGGCCCAGACCCCTCGCGCGTCCTGCGAGTGGCTCTCTGGAGCCTGGACGGGCGGCGCGGGGAGGCCCGTCCTGGCGCGGCCTCTCCCCCATCATCACACCCCGCAGGCTCCAGGGACTCCCCGCCCCCGGAAACAGCGGAGAAACTAGGCCGGGAACGCCAGCCCTGGCCACTATCCGCCTCCTTGGCTACCCCCCGCAGGCGGGCCATCGGAACTCAACCCTCCGAGTTGCTACCTGTCCGGCGCCCTCTCAGCCCGGGAGCGCGGGCCGAGTGGAGGCGCGCCGCAGGGTTCGTCCGCTTTGAAAGGCCCTCCACCGCAGACTCACCTGCCGCCTGCTCCACCTTCAGTGCCACCCAGACACAGCCCCTTGCTGGGGCATGAAAGCGCCGGCTACGCGGCCTGCGCGCCCTCGCCACAGCCGGGCGGGGGGACTTGCTCCCGCGGCCGCCGCCGACACGGCCCGATCTGCGCCTGCGCCGCCTGACGGGCTCGGTCTCGAGGGGCGCCGCATGCAGCGATAACGGCCGGGAGCGCGAGCCCGCTCGGGCGCCTCGGCTCTCCCGGGTCCGGCGGTGCGGGCGGCGGGTCGCCTAGTAGCAGCCGGCTGCAGTGCCGCCCCGACAGCTGACGGCCATATTCCTGTTCCCTTTTCTTTTTTTTCTCCCCCTCCTTCCTCCCTTTTCCACAGAACAGCACTTTCCTTTTCCCCCTCCCTCTCCCTTTCCTACTGCGGGGGTGGGTGGAAAAGGGCGTGGGGGGAGGGGTGGAAAAGGGAGGCCGCGGGGGCGGGGCAGTGCTAGAGTCCCGCCCCCGGGGAGGGCCGAGGCCGCGCGGTCACTTCTCCCCTCCCCCCGCCTCCCGCCGCGACCCCCGCGGGGCGCGAGGTCCTAGCCCGGCCCCCTTGGAGCCCCTCCTCCGCATTCGCTCCGCGGGTCCCTCGCGGAAAAGGAGCTGGGAGTGAAGGAAGGGCCCAGGGCGCTACTCTGCTGCCCTTCTTGCGGGGCTCCGACTCTGTGTGGTGTGGGTTTATCGCCCCGGCCTCAGGCAGGTGGCGGCTGCTCCTCTAGGGTTTATCAAAAACGGGGAAAGGGACGCCGAGTCCCTCAGTCCTGGGAGAAGAATGCTGAGCGGGATTCACGTCCCTGGACGAGAAGTTTTCCTTTCCGGGGTGAGAACTGAAATTTCCACGCATGACGGGGGGCGCCTCTGAGGCCGGATAGAGACCCGCCGACTGGGGCTTCCCGAAGTCCTTTTCCGGCTGCAGCGCCCCAAGAGAGTCCTTGGCCGCGCTCCGTGTCGCTACCTGGGCCGAGATTTCGGGATGGGGACTCCGAATGTGGAAATGGGTTGTTTAACCAGTTCTCTCCTGCCTCCTAAGTTTAGGCTCCGTGTCTACATGAATGCACGCAAATTCCTTTCGCCTCCATGCAAATTTTGCAAAATATTTTTGACAACATTTGGAAGTTATTACAGTGAGAAAGAATAACAATTAGTTATTCAGGAAGAAGCAAGTGGTTTGAAACGCTTTTTACCTCCTGGCAAAAAAATAAAAGTAAATGGCGAATGATTTCACAGATTTCATGACAGGTCAAATTTAGAACTGGTAATATTTGTGTATATCTGATGAGTATTTACATATATAATGATCATTTTCCTGAGAATTACTTTCTTGATTCAATCTGCCGTTTTGCCAAAACGTGTAAGATTAGACCTCGGTCATGAGCGCCTCGTTGTCCGTTTACTTCTGAAGTTTATTGTATATACGAATGGTTTAAGTTTTGCAGCCAATAGCAGAAACTGTTTTTTTTTTTTTTTAATGTTTATTCTTGAGGGAGAAAGAGACTGTGAGTGGGGGAGGGGCAGAGAGAGAGACAGACAGACAGACAGAATCCGAAGCAGGCTCCAGGCTCTGAGCTGTCAGCACAGAGCCCCACGCCGGGCTGGAACTCAGCATCCCTGAGATCATGACCTGAGTTGAAGTCAGGCTTAACTGACTGAGCCACCTAGGCACCCCGAAACTGTTTTCTTAACTACATAAGCCGTCCGAATTGATTCTGTAGAAATGCATAGCAGTGGAAATAATGCTAATTTAGTAATAGTCTTGAGTCAGTTTGAGCCCAGTGGACCCATCTTTGACAATCTGGACAACTAGGACTTGAACAGTTAGCTTATGGACTTCTTGTCCTTACTTTCTCAAGTCATATTAATTAATTGTTTAAAAGCATTTAATACAGACAAGATGTCTTAATGGGTAGATTTCATTAACACGGTCTTTTTCTTCTTGGTTTTTTGCAACCACAGAAATAAAAAATGGAAGAAGCCAGTGTATCTCTTCCATTTATTTGACAGATTTTTCTCAATTTACAATGTGGGTTTTAACTTTTTTCATTATTTTAATTGCCCTATAGATGTATAGTAGATTTTCATTGTCATTGTCTACCTAAAATTTCATGAATGGGGGCACCTGGGTGGCTCAGTGGGTTAAGCATCCAACTTCGGCTCAGGTCATGATCTAGCAGTTTGTGAGCTTGAGCCCCGTGCTGACAGCTCAGAGCCTGGAGCCTGTTTCAGATTCTATGTCTCCTTCCCTCTCTGCCCCTCCCCTGATCATACTCTGTCTCTCCCTCTCTCAGGAAATAAATGAACATAATTTTTTTTTTAATTTCATGAATGAACTTGTATATTTTGGGCCCAATATTTTTGTTTCAGTAGCTTTTCTTGGATCTGAAAGTCCTTAATTCAAGGACCTTCTCAACTTCAATCTTTTGTATCCAGAATTGAAATAAGTTCACTTTAATTTTTAACATGTAAATACTTGAGTCTAAAACATGGGAGGGGAACTGGAGAGCCCAATAACAACATAATTGTTATAATCCTTATAGTATTATGGTTTCAGCTGAGCCTTTATAGATGCAGGAATGCATAGGAGAATCTCTCAGCCCATTGAAGAGGGGAATACAAACATCTGATTGGGCATGGTCACTGCAGATTTCTAGGGATGAGCAACGCAAAAGAGTTTCATGGAAATGCTGAAAATTTTCTTAAAATAAGCAAAATTTTTTCAGTGCTACAGCTTGCCAAGTGATTGTCCTCTTCCTGTTTGTTCCCTTGAAAAACTTCTAAACACTGGTTTTCACAAGACTATTCAAAGACCTTTACATGTCTGTACTCCTTTTTATCTGTTTTATTCAACTCCATATTTAACAGAAGCATTATGAATCTAGCAGTTTACTCTGATTATTGTAACTAATTATTTTTGCAATTTCTTAATGTCTGGATTCCATACTAGATTGTAAGGCCTGTGAGAGCAAGGTTCACATGTCACATGTGTATTCACATATCATATTCTCTTTCAAATTCAGAATAGCCAACATATGATCGACTTTTTAAAAAAAATTATTAATGTCTATTGATTTTTGAGAGACAAAGCATGAGTGTGGAAGGAGCAGAGAGAGAGGTACGGAATCAGAAGCAGGCTCCAGGCTCTGAGCTGTCAGCACAGACCCAGATGTGGGGTTCGAACTCACAAGCCGTGAGATCCTGACCTGAGCCAAAGTCAGAGGCTTAACCAACTGAGCCACCCAGGTGCTCCATTATATGATAGACTTTCAAAAAGTATTTGATGAATGACTGACATAAATCATGGTTCCCTCACTTTCTTCCACTTCTCTGGCAAGTTACTTAATTTTCCTTATGTGTAAAGTGGGTAAAATAATATTCACAAGAAGTAAGATCATTTATTAATTTACAATAAGCTATAATGTCAAACAGACCAGTCTAGTAATCAATACTTAGCGCATGTGATAGACAGCCTTTCATTGTACCTTACGATGATCTCTGCCTCCTGCGTTATGCCCTTGTGTAATCTCCTTACATTGGGTGTGGGGTGGGCTTATTGACTAGCTTCTAACACACAGAATACATCAGGAGTGATGAGATGTCTCTAACAAGATGAGGCTATTAAAAAAACCTGTGGCTTCACTCTTGGATTCTTTCTCTCTTATCCTCCTGGATTGCTTACTCTAGGGGAAGCCAGCTACCATGTCCTCAGGCAGCTCTGTGAAGGAGTTCAGAAGTGTATCCTTGCCAAGTTGAGCCTTGAGAGGACTGTGGCCACAGCCAACACCTCTATTTTAGCCTCCTGACAGACCCCGAGCCAGAATCACCCAACTAAGCTGCTTCTGCTTCTTTACTCACGGAAACTGTGAGATAAATATTTCTTGCGGGGTGTCTGGGTGGCTCAGTCGGTTGAGTATCCGACTCTTGATTTCGGCTCAGGTCATGATCTCACAGTTCGGTTTGTGAGTTCAAGCCTAGCATCAGACTGCACTGGCAAGATCAGCTTTGGTGATTTCATAATTGAGTATGGAGGAGAAACTCATAAATTCTTAGCCCTTTATTTTCCCAGTCAAAATAAATTAACTCTCGATTCTCTAGGATAGCCTCCACAGCATGCAAATCTGATCCTGATCTCTACTTTCCGATATATAATCCACATGTTCTACACTGGTGAGTTATTTGGGTCCAGCCCCTTACTCTTCATTTCATTTTTGAAAACATAGGATTTGAAGGCCTGTTGATTCATGCCCACAGGCACTCTGATATACTTCTGGAAAGGGTTTTAAGTAAGAATGATATCAACAAACACAAGATCTGCATTATTCATATGATATCTAAATGACCCAGTGTGTCCTACTCTCCACAGGGAGCATTAGCACACTCTCTTTGTGCCCCCCTCCAGTATCTTTATCTGGCTGTGGACTCTGTATCATCATTCACAGAATGGCCTCATCGAGAGTCTTTTGGAGTTACTCAGCATATTCTTCATCCAATTCTCTTTACTAGGCCTACGGGCCAAACATAGCTGGACTAGCAGTGTGAAGGACGGGCACAAGGCTCTTGGTCTTGAGTCAAAGAGGAGTAAACGATCCTGAGAACAATGTCCTAACATCATAAAGAAGAGTAGGGATTAACAAAGGGAGAAAAACAGAGAAAGAAATAATGGATAGAGAGGTTGACAAGAAGACACCTTATATGAATATCTGAGACACAAGACCAGCTGTCCATGGCTGGATTTCATGGGCTCCCTACAGGATTTTAAGTCGAGGGCATAGTCCTCTACCCTCAGGCTTTCCCCACTCCTGGGGAACAGTGTCTGGGCTCACTTGAACACCACTCTAGCACCCAACACCTCCAAATATGGTTAGTCTCCCTAACTAACATATGTCTACATTCATCCATCCAGGTATATTCCTAGTTTCCCACTTTTACTGTTGCCTATCCTGACTAGAGTGCAACTCTAACCTGCTTACCTTTTTCTGAGCCTTAATTCTTTTATTCCTCACATCATAGCAAATCATCCTGACCATAGGTCAAGAAATATATGTATTCTGTATTTCAAAGATTAATTTTTTAAAAAAAACTTTTATTAAGAAGAAAAACAGGGGTGCCTGCGTGGCTCAGTGAGTTAAGCATCTGACTTCGGTTCAGGTCATGATCTCATGGGTTCGAGCCCCACATTGGGTTCTGCACTGACAATGTGAAGCCTGCCTGAGATTCTGTCTCTCCCTCTCTGTCTGCCCCTCCCCCACCTATTCGCTCTGTCTCAAAATAAACTTTAAAACAAAATAAAAAAAACAATAAATACAAACATAAACAAAACTAATAGTATGATGAACTCTTCTGTGTTTGTCACCCAGCTTCAACTCATAGTTAGTCTTGGTTTCATGTATCCCCTTCCTCACATCCCTCTCCTCACCAAGTATTTTGAAGCAAATACTTGACATTTCATTTCATCTGTAAATACTTCAGCAGGTAGCTCTAAAAAATAAGGACTTTTTTGGGGTGTCAGGGTGGCTCCATCAGTTAAGTGGCCGACTCTTGATTTCTGCTTAGGTCATGATCTCACAGTTGTGGGATTGAGCCCTTTATCAGGTTCTGTGCTGGGCGTGGGGCCTACTTGAGATTCTCTCTCCCCTCTTCCTCTACCCCTGCCCTATTTGCATGCACACAGACTCTCTCTCTAAAAAAAAAAAAAATAAGAAAAAAAGATAAGGACTTTTTAAAAAACATAAGCACAAGGCCATTCTCATCACTAGAAATTATTTTAATTAATATTTTACTTTATTATGGGGCACCTGGGTGGCTCAGTCAGTTGAGCGTCGGACTCTTGATTTCCTCCCAGGTCATGATCCCATAGTCGTGGGATCAAGCCCCAGGCCAGGCTCTGCACTGAGCATGAAGCCTGCTTAAGATTCTCTCCCTCTGCCCCTACCCACCCCGCCACCGTGCTCTCTCTCTCTCTCCCTCTAAAATAACATATATATATTATATTATATTATATTATATTATATTATATTATATTATATTATTAAATATTTGGGGGGTTTTTTTGAGAGAGAAAGAGAATGTGCATGTAAGTGGGGGAGGGGCAGAAAGTGGAAGAGCAAGTAGCCAAAGCAGACTCAGCACAGAACCCGAGTAGGGGCTTGAACTCACAAACCATGAGATCATGACACACGCCAAAGTCTGATGCTTAACTGATTGATCCACCCAGGGGCCCAAGGGTTGGTTTTTTTTTTTTTTTTTAATGACAAAAAAAGCTGCAAAGTATTAATATTGCATACTCTCTTATCCCTTTCCACTCTTCATGGATGTATACAACTCCTCCCTGGAGGGTTTGAGTTTGCATTACACCTCTGATTGGTAAACTAGAATGTTGCTACCCAGATTCCTCCATGATTCAGATAATATAGGGTAGGGACTCTTTCCTTTGAAATTTGCCCACTTAAAGATGTTTCACTATTCAGGGGCACCTGGGTGGATCAGTCTGTTCAGCATTTGACTCTTGATTTCCTCTCAGGTCATGATCTTGCGGTTTTGCGAGTTTGAGCCCTGCATTGGCTCTGTGCTGACAGTGCAGAGCCTGCTTGGGATTCTCTCTCTCTCTATCTCTCTGCCCCACCCCTGCTTGTTCTCTCTCTCAAAACAAACTTTAAAAAAAATTATTAAGGATGTTTCACTATTCAGATCAAAGACCCCATAATACCTAACAGTCAGAGACTGCCTAAAAAATCTCAAAATTAATAGCCAATTTCTAGCTTATATTTAATGTGAGTTTAATAAGCACAGTATTGTTTTACATGCCCTGGCAAAAAAATAATTGGGATCTGGTGCTGATACCCTTTAACACCTACTCAAATTTTCCCCTACTTTCATGGCTCCTTTCACACAGAAAAGGAGAAAATGACCTGAATACTAGAAGCTATCACTAAACCAGAATAATTTCAACCTCTTTTTGTTGTTCTCCCAACTCTAGTTCTCTAGCCCAATTTCTCTGAGCTATGTACTTAGCCATCAAACTACCTCCAGTGTCTAAATGATATCTAACATTTTACATGTTCAAAGCACAACTCTTATTTCCCTCCCTGCATGGCATCTCCCCCCAAATATTCCTTTTGAAGCTACCTCATTTCATTATATGGCACCACAATCTATCTATTTTGCCAAATGATGTCCTCTTCAACCCCCAGATCCAAAGATGGATCACTTGAACTAGGGGTTAGGGAAGATGTCATTTGGCAAAATAGAGAAGAAATGGAGCTGGCGTCAGCATTGGGAGAACTGTCCAGCACTCTCAGAGGCCAGTACTGGGGGAGCCACAAAAGGACCATTGCCTACAGACCATTGGTTGCCATTTAGTGGTACACAACAGGCAGTTATGTGACATCAAATGAAGCAGTCACCTCAGCTGTGTGTCTGACCATTGAGGCATGTGGTCTTTCCATTGGCATCAGCCTGCATATAGCCGTGACTCTTTTTTTTTTTTTAAGGGCTTGAACTCACAACCTTGAGATCTGGACCTGGGCTGAGATTAAGAGCCGGACATCTAACTGAACCACCCAAGCACCCCTGTGACTCTTGACTAAAAGAATATAAGCCTGTATCCTGAGATTTGAACACCTAACCACATTGTGCATGTAAACAACAGCTTTTTTTAGTTTTCCAGGATCAGGTCAGAGGGACTCGACACCCAGAAAGACAGTAATGGTATAGAAGGGGAAGCTTTGGGAGGGACTGGGCAGAAGTAAAACCATCACCTTACAGAGAAAATATGTGTTAGATAAGCTGTATTCAGTCATGACTTACAGTGCTTTTGACCACGAGTTCAATGTTAATAAATCAATGATATATATTAAATAAGGTTTCCTTAAACAGAAACACACATAAAATGAGGTTATATGTTGATTGGTTGAAGCAAATGTGAGCAAAGTCTCTCAGGGAAATATTTCTGGTAGGAACAATGGTTAGCATTTGCTAATTCAGTGTTCCCTGCCTACCCTATTTAAAACAACAGTCACATTATATCATCTTGCCCTGTTTTACGTTTTCCCCATACTCTGGTCACTGACATTTACTGGATATTTATGTGTTTACTATCATATCAGCATATAAGTTCCATAGGACAGGAACTTTATTTTATTCACTAATGTATCCCAGGCTAGAAAAGCAGTAATAATCCATAAATATTGTTGGTGAATCAATCAAATAATTTAACAGCCCTTAAGGCGTCTGTTCTCATCACCAATTTTCAGCCTTCATGTTTATGGTCATTGTTCTATTCGTGGTTTTACTGAAACCCTAGTCCAGGTAAACCCCATCTGGCTACCTCCATCTCTCTGATCCTGCATATGCCTCTGGGACTCTTATCCTATTTCTTCCCTGTGCAGTCTAAGTAAGAAAGTTCTTTGAGTGGGTCCAGAGCATTAAAAATAGTTGTGCATAACTCTATGGTAGCAGTAGTCATTAGCTGACAATGCCTAAAAAGAGAACAACAGCAAGTTAGCAGACCCTGTCTTAACAGATTGGAATGGCATGTTAATTCTCAACCTAATGATTTATTTACTGATGCCTGCTGCCTTCATTAAGAATTATTAGAGCATTTTCTTTTGAGCTTATCAAAGGGAAAATTGTATTTGTGTTTACTTTAGTCACTAAGGTTAATTGCCATTTTAATACTCTTTTGATGTGCTAATAGCTCTTAATGAGGATCATTAATTAGAAAACTAAAAGGAGAAGGCAGGTTTTTGCAGAAAATTTGAATCTATTCCCACTACTCCCCTAAACTCCATTTCTGGGACTTAACTACTCATTTCACCTAGATTTCTACAGTTAAATCAAATTGAGGCCAATTATAGTCATTGGGGAAGAGTAGAGCAAACAGACTTTTGGATGCTTGCTTACTCCATGAGCAAGTTATTTAATGTCCCTGAGCCTCTTTCCTCATGCATAAAATATTTGTCTTGCAGAGTCATTTAAGATTAATTATTATCATATGCAGCAACCATTCATCAAGCACCTTCTTTATTTTTTTTTTAATGTTTATTTATTTTTGAGACAGAGAGAGACAGAGCATGAGCAGGGGAGGGGCAGAGAGAGAGGGAGACACAGAATCCAAAGCAGGCTCCAGGCTCTGATCTGTCAGCACAGAGCCAGACCTGGGGTTGGAACTCACAGACTAGACCATGAGATCATGATCTGAGCCAAAGTCAGACGCTTAACCGACTAAGCCACCCAAGCGCCCCTATCAATCCAGTCCCTAAGCTAGGTACTCAACCTTCATTTTCTACTACTCCGCCCCTATAGGGAAATTGTCATTATAGTTTCCCCTTAGATAATATATGTAAAGCCTCTGTCATAGTGAACAGCACATACTTGGACAGCAGTTAGCATACTACAGCCCCTTGGCCAAATCTACCCTGATGCCTGTTTTTGTAAATTAGGTTTTATTGGAACACAGCCATGCCCATTTGTTAACTGTTGTCTATGGCTACCTTTGCACTAAAATGGCAGAATTGAAGAGTTATGACAGAGACAATATGGCCCACAAAAACAAAAATATTTGCTCTTTGATCCTTTATAGAAAAAGTTTGCCAACTCATATGCTAGGAGACCAACAATAGTCTGATTTACTTATGCATCCAAACAGGAGGGCAAGAAAAAAAAAAAAAAGCAGATCTAGAGAGGGGGTCACAAATGACTAGAGTCCCAAGGGATCAAAGATTCTTACCAAAAAAGGGGGGAAAATTGAAGTGAATAGAAATCCTAATTTGTGACTTCCAGATACATTGCCTACTGCAGAATGAGCAGCCTCCCAAAGGAAAGTGCGAAGCAATGTGCTCATGGAAGAGTTAGAATTCAGTTATGAGTGCTCAGGAGAGAGCCAGGTGAAAGTGCTCAGTGAATAGGTTAAGGATGTAGGGGAGAAATCTGTTTATCACGGAAAAGCTCAGGAAGCAGAGGGGAAGGGTTTGTAGAGGAAGAGTAAAAGCAGTGGTAGCTGCAGAATGTCTATAACAAAGGGACTTCGGAGTCTCGCTGGTTGAAAAAATGTCACTTATCCATTCCAAGAATGGATGAAATGAACTGAAGGAGATCTTGGGAGATCTGCATCTGCTCTCTAATGCCCCATAGACACTTTCTATCAGTGGCAGGTAAAGAATGGGAAAAGGAAGAAAAGCATAAGCAGCACAAAAAGGCATGACAAAAAGTGCTTATATTTTGAACAGTGACTAAAGACGATAACAAGCGTGATAAACATCGTGGAATATTCTGGCTTCACGATTTCCAAAGGATTCATATTATACACTTGCTTTACCTTGGGTAGAAGCCCAGGTCCTGGTAGAATCAGTGGCCTGTGGAAGTTGATGGTCTGACCTGTAAATTTTGTAGGCCAGAAGTGAACAGGTCTTAAACATCAGTGCTTTAATTGTAGGTATTCAGCAATTCTGTCAATGAAGTTGTTTCCATTCTTTAAACCTATTGGAATTATGGCAATCAATAGGCCATAACACAGAAAGGTATTTGGAAATAATGGCTAAAAAGAAAAAAAAAATAGAAAAGAAAGTGAAACCATACTGTCAGAAGTTCTTAGTCATGTTTTTTGATATGCTTTTGCTTTCTTGGTTGTTTTGGGTTTTTTTTTTTCCCCGAGATAGCACTATCTTTTAAAATATTTTTGTAGTTGTAGGAAAGTCATATAAATGGACCATGATTTCTGGAAAGTTAAAAACAAACAAACGAAACAAGCAACCACCTCTAGTGTTGTTTCAGGGGAGTTCTGACTCTTTAGCGCATATTCTCCTTTTCACTTCTTTTTTTTGTCATTCATTGTTCACGAGCCTTTTTTACTGTGTACTTTGCAAGTCATGGCATCTCCAGAATTTTTAAGGAGAGTCCTAACTTGTTTAATATCCATAGAGTCAGTATCTCAGGATGACTTTTCTGAAGATTCCATCCTACTGGGGACAAAACTCAGAAGCATTTTTAAGTTTACCTGTTTGGATTCAGTCCAGTTTGCCTTGATCCTAATATTCTTCAGCTCTTTCATTTTTTAAATGTATGAAAGTTATTTAAAAAAAATTTTTAATGTTTATTTATTATTGAAAGACAGAGTCAGAGCATGAGCAGGGGAGGAGCAGAGGGAGAGGGAGACACAGAATCTGAAGCAGGCTCCAGGCTCTGACCTGTCAGCATAGAGCCTGACACGGGGCTTGAACTCACAAACCGCAAGATCGTGACCTGAGCCGAAGTCAGACACTTAACCGACTGAGCCACCCAGGTGCCCCTATGAAAGTTATTTTAGAGCTGGACTTATAAACTAGTTTTCTCAGAAGGCAGCTAAAATCAAAGTACTATTAGTGATGTTGTCCTGATGTGCTGAAAATAAGTTTTTTTAAGTTCACTTATTTTGAGAGGGGGAGGAGCAGAGAGGGGGACAGAGAAAATCCCAAGCAGATTCCATGCCCAGCACATGGCTTGATCCCACAACCATGGGATCATGACCTGAGCTGAAATCAAGAGTCAGATGCTTAACCGACTGAGCCACCTGGGCACCCCTGGAAATAAGATTTTGAGCTGATATGTTATAAAGCATTTTAGTTTCAGAGAAAGGCCACAACTATTTATATAATTCAGCCAGAAAACATGCCTAAATTACAATTCATATTAAGTAAAGGAAAGACAAAGGACCGATAATTTTTCACTCATTCAGTAAGTATTTATTGAATATCTACTAGGTGTCTACACTGTTCTCAGCCATCTAGGGTTGGAGCAAGAACAAAACAGATGAAAACTCCTGCCTTTGGGAAGCTTATATTCTAGTGAGGGAAAACAGACAATAAACAAGATAAATAGGAAAAATATATACTATGGTAAAAAGTTGTAAATATAAGACAAAAATTGTACTGGTAAGGGGAGAGGGGGCTTTTGCCAATGAGCTATTTGTAATTCTTAGTAGGGACTCCAGTCAGCTTTGAATGCTCTTGATTTTTTCAAAATGCTTTGGAGTGTAGGGGCGCCTGGGTGACTCAGTGAGTTGAGCGTCCAACTTCTGCTCAGGTCATGATCTCACGTTCCTGAATTTGAGCCCTGCGTTGGGCTCTCGGCTGTCAGTGCGGAGCCCGCTCAGGATCCTCTGTCCCCCTCTCTCTCTGGCCTTCCCCCTTTAGTACTCTCTCTCAACAATAAATAAACCTTAAAAAAATGCTTTGAAGCTTACAAGATACTTAACTAGAAGCTTGACGAGGCTTCCAAGAGACAGGAGTTGGGACTGGTGGTAGCTTGCCCAGTTATCTGATTACTTAAGACCTTATGCATAGACAGAACATTATTCCATACCCAGCCTTCCCTATCTCCACCACCCTTTGGCCCTATCAGTTGCTTTTTATCTACTCAATTAAAGTAAAAAGGGCGGGGAGAGCACTAGAAGTATTTTTGCTTGTATTTTGAGTCTGATGCATTTTCGGAGCTTTTTAATTAATGAAATATATTGAAATTATAAATTTTTTTATCTATCTATCTATTTATTTTTACCAAACAAGGTGATTTTATCAAACCACAGGGATAGGACCTGTGGACAGAAAGAACTGCCATAAATGTTTTTAAATTAACATACACTGTTATAATAGTTTCAGGTGTACAACATAGTGATCCAATGATTCTATGCATTACTCAGTGCTCATCAAGACAAGTGTACTCTTCAGGGCACTTGGGTGATGCGGTTGGTTAAGCGTCTGACTCTTGATCTTGGCTTAGGTCGTGATCTCACAGTTGGTGAGTTTGAGCCCTGTATCAGGCTCTGTGCGGACAGCACAGTGCCTGCTTGGGATTCTGTCTCTCCTTCTCTCTGCCCCCTCCCCAGCTTGTTCTCTCTCTGTGTCACTCTCCAAATAAATAAATAAACTTCAAAAAAAATTAAAAAAAAAAAAGATAAGTGTACTTTTCACCTATTTCACCCATCCTTCCACCCCCCCCCCCACCTCCCCTCTGGCATCACTTTGTTCTCTACAGTTAAGAGTATGTTGTTTGGGGGGGTGCCCGGGTGGCTCAGTCGGTTAAATGTCCAGCTCTTGATTTCAAGTCATGGTCTCAGGGTTCATGGGTTTGAGCCCCTAATGAGATTTTGTACTGACAGTGGGGATCCTGCTTGGAATTCTCTCTCTCCCTCTCTCTCTGCCACTCCCCTGCTTGCGCTCTCTCTCTCTCTTTCTCTCTCTCTCTCAAAATAAATAAATAAAACATCAAAACAAAAAATATTCTCTCTCTCTCTTTCTGCCCCTCCCCCACACATGCATATACTCACACACTCTCAAAAAGACAAAAAAGAGGAGAGTCTGTTTTTTTTGTTTCTTTTTTTGTTTATTTGCTTGGTTTCTTAAATTCTACATATGAGTGAAATCATTTGGTATTTGCCTTTCTCTGATTTATTTCACTTAGCATTGTACCCTCTAGATCCAATAATGTTGTGGCAAATGACAAGATTTTATTACTTTTTTATGGCTGAGTAATATCCCAGTGTGTGTGTGTGTGTGTGTGTATACACATCTTTTTTTTTTTTTTTTTTTTTTTTTTTTTAGATTTATCTATTTATTTTGAGAGAGAGAGAGAGTGAGCATGCCTGATGCAGGCCTCCAACTCACGAACCACGAGATCACGACCTGAGCCAAAATCAAGAGTTGGAAGTGTAACCGGCTGAGCCACTCAGGCACCCCAATATATCATATCTTCTTTATCCATTCATCTATTGATGGACACTAAGGCAACTTCCATAATTTGGCTATTATAAATAATGCTGCAATAAACATAGGGGTGCATATATCTTTTTGAATAAATGTTTTAATATTCTTTAAGTAAATACCCAGTAGTAGAATTACTAGATCATATGGTAATTCCATTTTTAATTATTTGAGGAACCTCCATACTGTTCTCCAGAGTGGCTGTACCAGTTTGCGTTTCCACCAACAGTGCACGAGGGTTCCTTTTTCTCTTCATCATCACCAGCATTGTTTATTCTTGTGTTGCTGATTTTACCCATTCTGACAGATATCTCATGGGTGATATCTCACGGTTTTGATATCACCCAGATATCAAGGTGATATCTCTTGGTTTTGATTTGCATTTCCCTGATGATGAGTGACATTGAACATCTTTTCATGTGTCTGTTGGCTGTGTGTCTCCTTTGGAGAAATATGTCTTCTAACCATTTTAAAATTGGATTGTTTGTTTTCATGCTGTTGATTTATAGAAGTTCTTTGTATATTTTGGATACTAACCCTTTATTGTAGATATCATTTGCAAATATCTTCTCCCATTCAGTAGGTTGTCTTTTAGTTTTGTTGGTGGTTTCCTTTGCTGTGCCAAAGCTTTTTATTTTGATGCAGTCCTAATAGTTTATTTTTGCTTTTGTTTCCCTTACCTCAGGAAACATATCTAGAAAAATGTTGCCACAGCCAATGTCAGAGGAATTACTGCCTGTGCTCTCTTCTAGGATTTTTATGGCTTCAGATCTCATATTTAACTCTTTAATCCATTTTGAGTTTACTGCTGTGTATGGTATAAGAAAGTGGTCCAGTTTCATTCTTTTGCATGTAGTTGTCCAAGTCGGATGCATTTTTTAATGTTTATTTATTTGTTTTTGAAAGAGAGAGAGTTCAATGGGGAAGGGGCAGAGAGAAAGGGAGACAGAGAGTCTGAAGCAGGCTCCACACTGTCAGAACAGAGCTCAATTTGGGGTTCGAACTCACAAACCACAAGATTATGACCTGAGCCAAAATTGGACACTTAACCAACTGAGCCACCCAGGTGCCCCACATTTTTTAAGAAAATGTAAATTCTAAAAAAAATTAAAACTCAGAGCACCTGGATGGCTCAGTCAGTTAAGCATCTGACTTCGGCTCAGGTCATGATCTCATACAGTTCACGGGTTCGAGTCCCATGTCAGGCTCTGTGCTGACAGCTCAGAGCCTGGAGCCTGCTTGGAATTCTGTGTCTCCTTCTCTCTCTGTTCCTCCCCTGCTCGCACTCTGTCTCTCTTTCTCTCTCCCAAAACTAAATAAAGATTAAAAAAATTATTTTAATAATAAAATAAAATGAAATAAATTAAAACTAAACAACTTTTTAAAATGTAAATTCTAATGAGTTCTGGAAATGGAATCCACGTGAAAGCAAATTCCCATAGTTTTTGCTATTGCAGACAAACTGATGATTGAATCTGCCTTAGAATTTCTTTACATTTGAGATTAGCACAGTATCCTGGAAAGAACTGAGTAAGAATTTTGGGTTTGGAGAACTACACAAGCCACTGCCTACCTATGCAATCTGAATCGGTCACTTAGCTTTCTTGGCTTCCTATTATCATCTGGAAAACTCAGAAATACTGTGATTCTTCTTTGTAATCAGTTCAAGTCATTAATTACATAAGCCTATGTGAAATGAAGCTTCCCCTTTTTTTCAGGAAGTAAATATATGTGGCAAGATTATTAGCTGGGTTTTGTGTATAACTTAAGCAAAATATGGGTCTTATGACTGATTTACATGACTCTTTGATCCCCGTGAATGTTTGTTATTAGGAATATGTATCAAATTCTTTGCATATATTTATATTTTACATCCAAGCAGATTTTAAAATACAGAAAAGATCAAAGTAATTTGCATAAGTGAATGTCAACTTTGATTAAAATTTGAATGGCTTTAGAAAACTAGATTATATTAAGATCAATTAGAGCAACTATTTTTGGAACATGGCATTGTGTTGCTTTATATGTGAATAAAAACTTGATAAATAATAATTTATAATAGCTGCCAGAAGGTTTGATAAGTGCATTTTATATATTAACTCAGTTGAGAGTTATAAGAACCCCCATAGGTAGATACTATTATCTCCCCCCTTTGACAGATAAATGATCTGGAATTCAGAGATTCAATACTTGGCTTTAAGTCCACAGAGAACTTGAACCTAAATTTGAGCCCGGGTCTATCTGATTCAGGAGGCTTGGTTCGTTATCAGTGTTGCTCTCTTAAGGAAGAACATTTTCATATGAAATGACTAAAGACTGGTGGAAGATAGTGCCAAGAGAAGATTAGGGTAGAGTTTAGTGCATTTTGTGTAAAAGCCGATATTTTGAGCAGATGACTTCCAGTGACCCTCATTTACCCAAAGTTTGCACACCTAGAGTTGCCGTTTCCTACCTGAATTAAAAATATTATTTATTGTAATTTCTCTAACGAATGAATGTTCATTAATCCTGACAAATATGTTTTTACACACAAGAGAATTCTTAATATGTCATTCTGATCACAGAAAATATTTGGTCATA
The DNA here is from genome assembly GCF_028018385.1 of Neofelis nebulosa. Lineage (NCBI taxonomy): Eukaryota > Metazoa > Chordata > Mammalia > Carnivora > Felidae > Neofelis > Neofelis nebulosa. Next base: position 50,974,369 of record NC_080793.1, read on the forward strand.
AGCCTATTCAAATAGAACATGCAGAGTGCTATCAAAAAAACCTAAAACTCAACCACATTTAACAGAGATCTTTGCCTTTATAATATTACCCAAGAGTGTTATACCTAAATCACCTTTGATATCACTATTCTAATCTATTTCATTTTGAGTTATGTATCACTCAGTGTTTTGGTATATAAAGATATTTATCTTTTCTCTTGTAGGTCATTATTAAACAGCAGTTTGTAGGGCACCTGGCTGGCTCAATCAGTGGAGCATGCAACTCTTGATCTCGGGGTTGCGAGTTTGAGGCCCATGTTGGGTGTAGAGATTACTTAAAAATCAAACCTTAGGGGTAAGCCTGGGTGGCACAGTTGGTTAGGTGTCTGACTCTTGATCTCGGCTCAGGTCATGATCTTGCGGCCCATGAGTTTGAGACCCACAGCAGTCTCTGCAATGATGGTGTGGAGCCTGTTTAGGAATCTTTCTCCCCTTCTCTCTGCCCCTCCCCTGCTGGTTCTCTCTCTCTCTCTCTCAAATAAATAAACATAAAAAAAATTTTTTTTTAATCAAATCTTAAAAGAGTGCTTGGATGGCTCAGTCAGGTGAGTTTCTGATTCTTGATTTTGGCTCAGGTAGTGATCCCAGAGTCATGGGATCAAGCCCCATGTCAGGCTCCAAGCGTGGAACCTGCTTAAGATTCTCTCTCTCTCTCTCTCTCTCTCTCTCTCTCTCCCCCCCTTTTCTCCTCTCCCTTGTTCGTGCTCTCTCTCTCGCAAATAAATAAATAAACAAAAATAGAAATAAATCAAATCTTTAAAAATAGCAGTTTATTAGCTCCATTATTGAATATAGACAAACATTATAACAATTAATGAATTATTCTATAATTAATTTTTTAACTAAATTGGTTTCAGTTAGCCTAAGAAGTTTTCCCTACCCCCCCTCATGAATTTCAAGTAATACACTGAATAAATTTCATTTAATAGTAACTCAGAATTCAAAATTATAGTATGTTGGCTAATATTAATTGATATGCCCTTAACTTGGACCTTTAGGTAAGGAAATATTATTTGGACATAGATCACAATATATGAAAGGAAATTGTCAATAAATATACCTGCTTTCTTGATGTCAGTAGATCACATTAGTGTAATTTAGCCATAGAAATGAAGCTGTTATAAAAATGTTACAGTAAAATAAAGCAGCTCTATCATGAAACCAGGCCATAATCAGCCTTTTCTCTAGACTTCCAAAACAGGTAAGCCACAGTGAGAAATTATTTCTGCATACAAGAGAATTCTCACAAAAATTCGTCATGAAAAAAGAGCTGTGTCCTAAGTTAAAGTGCCCAAGATTTAAGAATTCTACAAAAAAGTAACTCAAAACAGGGATGGAAGGGCTACCTATTTCTCACCAGAGAGTAATTCATGTCCAAATCATCATCACAAACCATTGACCCTAGACACAGTTCTTGACCCATATTTAAGCAAATCACCTAAATTGGCACAGTTGGACTGAAGGCAAGGGTTTGGGGGGAGAGGTTTGGGAGGAAACAATCTCTACTGGCTGCTGGAAGCCATCCTGCCATTCAGTTGTCTGAAGACAAAGCCAATTCACATGGGAGAAGAGTGGAGAAAATCACAGGGAATGAATCCAGAATATAGCTGAACTGAACCTAAAGCCCCACTCATCTCTGGACTTCCATATGTCTGAGCCAGTAAAATGCCTTTTTTCTTAATGTTTATTTATTTTTGAGAGAGAGAGAGAGAGAGAGAGAGAGCATGCAAGGGGGGGGAGGGGCAGAGAGAAAGCGACAGAGGATCCAAAGCTGGCTCTGCGGTGACAGCAGCAAGCCTGATGGGGGCTTAAACCCATGAACTGCAAGATCATGACCTGAGCCAAAGTCAGACACTCAACCAACTGAGCCACCCAGATGCCCCTAAAATGCCTTATTTATAAAGCTGTTTTAGGCAAGTTTCTGGTACTTGCTACTAAAAGCATCTTAAAGGAATTCTTTTTTTTTTTTTTTTTTTTTTAGTGTTTTGGGTGTTTTGCTTTGTTTTTGAGAGGGAGAGGGAGAGAGAGAGAGACAGAGAGAGACAGAGCACGAGCAGGGGAGGGACAGAGAGAGAGGGAAACACAGAATCTGAAGCTGGCTCCAAGGTCTGAGCTGTCAGCACAGAGCCCAACACTGGACTTGAATCCATGAACTGGGAGATCATGACCTGAGCCAAAGTCAGACCCTTAACTAACTGAGCCACCCAGGTGCCCCAAAGGAATTCTTGACATACTAGAGATTTTTACTACTTTTCCATTATACATTTTGCAAATATTTTCCCTTCAGATCACCTACTGTCTTTAGTCTCTCTATCAGACATTAACCTGCATTTTAAGTTATAAAGATCAAAACAGGTGTGGTATCAGTGTACAACTGAAAAGATATATCAGTAGAACAGAATATTTAACTCAAAGATGGATTCAAGGAGACAAAATAATTTACAATAAGAATTGGGGAAAGATGGATTTCGATTAGTGTTGCTTTGTGACTCATACCACAGCAAAATAAATTATGATTGATTAAAGGTGCGAATGACAAAAAGTAAAGCTATAAAAATGTTACAGTAAAAATTTTTTCAATAATTACGTAATCTTTACACAAGAAGATTTTTCTAGACATGATGCCAAAGATAAAAACCAAACATACCTGAAAAGATATGGTTACACAAAAATTAAAATGTGTTCCATTTTTCTTGATTAGCATTTTTCTTTTCCTTTTCTTTTTCTTTTTCTTTTTCTTTTTCTTAAGTAAGCTCCATGCCCAACCTGAGGCTTAAACTCATGACCCCAAGAGGAGATCGAGAGTCAGATGCGGGGCACCTGGGTGACTTAGTCAGTCAAGCGTGAGATGTCAGCTCACGTCATGATCTCACAGTTTGAGTTTGAGTCCTCTATCTAGCTCTCGACTGTCAGTGGAGAGCCCACATGGGATCCTCTGTCTCCCTCTCTTTCTGCCCCTCCCCCGCGTGTGCTCTCTCTCTCAAAAATAAATAAACATTAAAAAAAAAAAGAGAGAGATGCTTTCCTTGTCAGCACACATAGAGCTACTTTAACATCTGCCTTGTCTATTCTATTACATTAATGAATGTTAATGTATTGAATTAATCACTGATTAAAGTATATTCTGGATTTTTCCAGTTTGGGAGATTTTATTACAGAGAAGGTTGTAATAAATATATGAAGTTTTGCCATTATTAGTATATTATAATACAATATAATATATTAATATATTATAAATAGCTCTTTCAATTCAATAGTAAAAACACAACAACCCATTTACATAAGAAATGACATAAAATAAGATACATGGGAAAAATGGACAAAAACAAGAAGGACAATTCAGATAAAATACAAATGGCAAACAAATATAAGTAAGTATCTGGCAAATAATTATTTGCATTTACTAGTCATACGGAATAAAACAAATTACAACAGTGAGATACTGCCTTTCATCCAGCAGATGAGCAAGGAGAGGGGAAGAAAAAGAATGTAAAAAAGAGGAAGTGTTGGTGTTGGGGAAAAAACATTGTTATAAACTAAGATGTGTTCATTCATATGTACTTTTGCCAGGGTAGTTTGACTATGTTTATTTAATGGCTTAAAACTCTGTATAGTTTTTTATCCAGTGAGTCCATTTGCAGAAATTTTAACTAGAAAATAACTGAGGCTACATCTTAATTGAATTTTAGTTAAGGCCATTACAGAAATGTTTAAATCCTATAGTGAAACATAGTTTAAAATAGCAAATATTCAACAACTAAATTGTGGAATATCGATGAGATGGACTGTAATGCATCATATTAAGAATGATGTTTGGGGCGCCTGGGTGGCTCAGCCAGCTAAGCATCCAACTCTTGATTTCGGCTCAGGTCACGATATCACTGTTTGTGAGTTCGAGCCTCATGTTGGGCTCTGTGCTGACAGCACAGAGCTTGCTTGGTGTTCTCTCTCTCCCTTTCTCTCGGCCCCTCTCCCAAGCACGCTCTCCCTCTCTCAAAATAAGTAAACATTAAAAAAAATAACGTCAAAAATATATTTTTATATGGAAAAGTGCTGACTAAAAAACAATATGTACAGATGATTCCTTTGTAAATCACTGTGGATATCCACATGATAGAAGAAACACTACCGCTAAGAAAAACACTACCGCTAAGATTGGTGAGGCCACAGAGAATTTGTTTCCTTCAATTTGCTTAACTGTGTTTCCAATCAACACATATTACAATCATTTAATAAAAACTATAAAATGTTTTAACGAAAATTGTGCTTTGGTATAAGTTAAAATATAAGACCTTCAATGAGAAGTCAACCATGAAGGAAACAAAAGCAAACCAAACAGCTGGATTGCTATTGGTTAAGGGAGGTTTGCTCCCGTTTTAAGAGACTAGCAAATGACTCCCTGCGGATTTGGAGTTTACTCTGTCAGTATAAGGATGTGTCTTTGTGACTATCATCTCTTTATTCTTAAGCCAAGTGGAAAGAGAACAAAGCAGTCAGAAGAAACTGACAAAGACCTTAAACAGATCTGGGGGTAGGGGCAACTAAGAAAACCAAACCTCAATTAACTCTTAATTTTTTTTTTTTTTTTTCAACATTTTTAATTTATTTTTGGGACAGAGAGAGACAGAGCATGAACGGGGGAGGGGCAGAGAGAGAGGGAGACACAGAATCGGAAACAGGCTCCAGGCTCCGAGCCATCAGCCCAGAGCCTGACGCGGGGCTCGAACTCACGGACCGCGAGATCGTGACCTGGCTGAAGTCGGACGCTTAACCGACTGCGCCACCCAGGCGCCCCTCAATTAACTCTTAAAGTAATTTTGTGTAGCAAGAAAATAGTCTGGACTCCATTAAGCTGGAGAAAAATCTCATTGAGCTCTTGTTACCAGAGGAATTTTGAGACTAGATTGGCATAAGGTGTGGGGACTATCTTGGTGGGAGACTTTTTAAAAGAGTTACAGTCAGGGTCAGTTAGACAGAAGCCTTCCTACTCCATCTGGGAATAAAATCAAAATGTGATATATTTTGAAAGATGGTGAAAGTATTATATTTAGCCTGTGTCTATGTTTTCAATAAAATCTTGCTTGATGGAGGTATCATCATCTAAATATAGTATTAAGCTATAGCCCTACAGGTATTTTTGTATTAGACAGAAGAGGAACGTAGAAATGTGTATTAATCTACCTCTCAACCATTACTACTCCTTAAGTCCAGTTGCTTGGACAACAAAACATTAGTCAAGATAACACTAAGCATAATTTATAGCTATGAAACCCAAATGAACAAAAATGACAAGAACGCTGAATTTGAAACCTAAAGCCATAGTAGGAACAACAAACCCAGCAAAGCTATTAAGCACATGATTAACAGGCAAGTGGCTTTTATAAGATTGGGCTATTAGTTTTAGGTTTTTGGCAATAGCTTGCTAGGGCTTACAAATCTGCAAGTGATGACCTCTTTTAAGTGAGTCACACAATCTTTTCTATCTGCAAGTATCACAACCGAAAATTAGTTCTGAGGAACTTCTCAATATAACAGTTTAAACAAATGTGAGGGATACTAATTTATTTGCTTAATATTATTTGCTAAATACTTATGCCGTCTGATTTAATCCATAACGTGCCATATAATCAGGTATCAAGGTTGGCTGCTAGATACAAACTTCTGGCCTTACGATCTCATCTTCCTCCAAGCTCACCAGATCTGCTCATGTAGACAACTGTTTACATTTTTAGCCCTCTTTAGAAAAATGTACAGAAGCTTACTATTTGGCACCAGTCTTCCTCTACTTTCCTTGTATTCTGAATTTTACTGTTGGCCTTTTCTACCTTGACGCTGTAATTTGTGAGTTTGGCTTTGGACTCCGATTTCCGTTTATTTGGTTTCTCATACTTTGGATCCTACCTTTGGCCTGTTTTTTTCACTTTTGTTCCATCCTGAGCTTGTATCTCAATTCAGATTCCTGAACCTGACACCCCCCAGCTCCACCTACACACATCTTAAACTGAGATCGTTTCCCTAAGTCCCAGAGACTAAAACTAACAGGGAAATATTAGCTCACCTAGAAAAGCATCTTTTTTAGTCTCTAGATAGGATCTCTTCTTAGGTGGAGGGTCCTCACATAAAAACCAAAATCTGTTAATCCAAAAAACCTTGTGCAAGAGTTACCTGTTTGCACAGGCTTTTACCCAAGGGGACAAGAAGAACCTGCTAGACTAGTTGCCATCACTCAGTTAGAAAAGACATTCATGTGATACACACTTGAAACTGTCTGTCTTTCATCTCCTCATTTAAACCCCAGATACAGACACACTTGCCTGCCCAGTTTGGTCTGGTTCATGGATAGTTTACTAGGAGGAACTAAGGTTTCCTGGCACCTTAGTTCTGTTCTGTTATCATTTCACTGTTAAAACTCTTCTTGATTCTGCCTCCACCCGTCAGTCTGGGTAAATTTATATCTGTGAACATGTGAATGCATGAGGCATCAGGCATATACTTCCTTTGCATGAATTTAGCTTAATACTCTTATCTTATTGTGAGTACATGAAGGTGATGCCCGTTTGTTTCAATTACTAACGCCCATCTCATGCACCTAGAGCTGTTCGGGTTACCTAATAACTGTGTATCTGAGGAGTATCACCATAATGCTATCTTTTTGTAAATGCAAATGTTTTATTCGGTATAATTGCAGAAAACCTTAATCCCAGATAAGTTTCCCACCAGCCTGTCACAATGCCTGAAATTCCGCTGTTAGAGACTCATATCATTATGTCTTGAAAGGAACACAAGACACCTAACAGTGTATTCTTATGTGAGTGTGTGTCTATGTGTGTGCCCACATATTTCAAAATGCTAACAATTATCCGGAGATAGTGGGATTATTATTTTAATTTTCTTCATATGTTTCTCTATTTTCAAAGATTTCTACAATGAATACATACACTTTTATTATGAGAAAAAAATGCTATAAAATTTTTATACACAAGAATGGTAAAAATCTAAAGCAATTCTCAGCAAGTACTACCTTATTGAATATATATTTCTGAGACTTTTTACTTTAATGCCACATAGCTAGAAGCCAGAATCCTTCCAAAATAGATATAAGATCCCCAAAGGAAGTATATCCTATGTTGATAATGTTCTTGTTCTTAAGCAAAACACATATTCACAAATTTTTTAACACATATTATTTTGTACATATTATTACACTAAATTTTTTTAATGTTTTATTTATTTTGAGAGAGAGAGAGAAGGAGGGACAGACAGGGAGAAAGAATACCAAGCAGGCTCTGCACTCTCAGTGCAGAGGCCCATGGGAGGCTCGATCTCACAAACCACAAGATCATGAACTGAGCTGAAACCATGAGTCCAAGGTTTAACCAACTGAGCCACCCAGGTGCTCCTAAAATGTTTTTTTAGTGTAAAAAAGAAAATGCTGAAAGGGCCAAAGATAAAATTCTATTTTCCCAGTATTTACTAGGCCCTGCCATGGTGAGATTCATGCAGGGAAACTTCTTTTATAGATAATGCTGCTATATAAGTAGCATTTCTAAAAATATTTTAGAAAACTAGAATGTGTAAGACAGACTCGTATTACCCATATTAGGCTTAGACCCACAATAGATTAAAGTTTATCCCCATTTTATGGTAAAGTTTGTTGATTAAAAAATTTTTTTTTCTCTGCCTGCCCCTGGTGAAGTTTAAACCATTGAAATTCTACTGAAAATAATTAAATTATGATGGTATGCATCATGTGATATCTACTCACATAGTATTCATTCTCCTTTTCAAGGTCAGGTAAATTTGGTTTTGATTTCATGGGAATCCCTGGACTAAAGAAAGGTAGATTCTCCAACAGTAGCTAATTTTCTATTTCATTATCAGAGATGTTCATGGAGAATTGACCGGTCTTCCATTCACTTATTCATCTATTCCTTTACTCAAATATTTCTTCAGCAATGTGGTAGGGGTATGCTAAATCTGTGCCAGGGATGTTGTGGTTAACAGACCAGACATGCACCCTGCCCTCATAGAGCTTAGAGTCTGGTATGTTCCTGGCATGCCACCCTTACCAATTATCTCTTGTTTTTTTGTTTTGTTTCGTTTTCGAGATACTATTCACCTACCATGATAGTTACCCTTTAAAGTACCAATGGTATCTTCATTTATTTTTGCAAATACGTGTTGAGTGTTGGTTATTTGTAAGGCAATGTGTTAGGTAAATGAAATACATATAGATCCAACCCAAATCTTATAGGAGATTTACTAGACAGTAAAAATACTACAATTCAGCTTCTTTATTTCCATTGATTAATTTTTCCCCAGTTTTATTAAGAAATAATTGACATACATTAGTATATAAATTTAAGGTGTACAGCAGAATGGTTCAACTTACATATCTTGTGAAATGATTATCGCAATAAATTCTATTATCTCATACAGATACAATGAAAAGAGGAGGCAAAAGAAGAAAAAAAGAATTTTTTTCTGGTGATGAGAATTCTTAGGATTGTTTAATCTTAGATCATCTTTACTTATCACATTCAGGATTAATTAGAATTAATCTGGGGCGCCTGGGCGGCTCAGTTGGTTATGTGACAGACTTCCATTCGGGTCATGATCTCGCAGTTTGTGAGTTCGAGCCCCGCGTCAGGCTCTGTGCTGACAGCTCAGAGCCTGGAGCCTACTTCAGATTCTGTGTCTCCCCCTCTCTCTACCCCTCCCCTGCTCACGCTCTGTGTCTCTCTGTCTCTCAATAATAAATAAACGTTAAAATTTTTTTTTAATTAATTAGAATTAATCTATGCTTATAATGACTTTCCCCAAGACTGAAGGATGATTTTAATCATTTTTAGCAAAAAGTTTTTGTTTGTTTTTTTAAGTAGGCTCCATGCCCAGAGTGGAGTCCAACCCGGGGCTTGAACTTGAGACGCTGAGATCAAATCAAGAGTCGCCACACAAGGTGCCCCAGCACGAAGTTTTTATTTTTAATTTTTAGCCTTTTCTTTATTAAGGTTGATGGAATTCAGATACAATAGTTTGAGTGCTTGAGAGTTTTCCCTATCACTAGGTATAGCAAGCATGGTTGGCTGACGTCTTTGTGAAGCTAGTATACTAGCTACACCCAAACTTTATCTTTTATTTATTTAGTTACTCATTCATTTTTTTCTGAGAGAGAGAGAGAGTGAGCATGTGCACAGGCAGCTGAGTGGGGGAGGAGCAGAGAGAGAGGGAGACAGAAAATCTTCAGTGGACGAAAGCCACAATGTGGGCTCGATCTCACGAATCCTGAGATCATGACCTGAGCTGAAATCAAGAGTTGGAAGCTCAACCAACCGAACCACCCAGGCACACCAGCTACTCCCAAACTTGAATTTGTGATCACCAGGAGTCTTGTTAAGATGTGGATTGTGATTTAATAGGTGTGGGTTGGACCAGAGAGTCTGCGTTTCTAATAAACTCACTAGTGTTGCCCATGCTGCTGGTGCACAAACCCTAACTGAAGAGTCGGGACCATTTTTCCAGGAGAAGATCCGTTGAGGCTCTTCTATGTGAAAGCTGCCATGTCCTGTCTTCAACGCGGCCTCTGCCTGTCTTGGCCACACGTCAGCCAGCACAAATTTCTGCTCCGCTCACCCCCGCTTCTTTTCAACTAGTTTCTTTTTCTTAAAACTTCAAGTGTTTGCCTGCCCCCAGCCCTCTGACCAGTGGCCAGTTTCCCATCTCAGTAGAGGCCCTTTGCTCTACTTCTCCTTGAAATGTGGCCACCCTCCCTTTGTATTTATGGGCCATTAACTACCTTTATCTAAGAGATAATAAAGATTAATGGAAAACAGCTGCCCTTTGTTCAGACTATTTCATTGACTTTGATATAAACATTTCCCTGACTCTCTATTCTCATCTAAAGTTTACTGGTTTTAGTATTTTATAGGTTTGGAAAAGGTGGTTATTGTTTTGATCTCTGTTCAAATCCCTTAAGCTCTGGGGTGACTGGTAAAAATTTTGGAAGCCAATAGATACTAGCCTTTGTGTTAGCTGTTATTTAGGGCTACATAATTATAGACTTTGAGAGCAGGAAGAGGCTTTTTAAGAGGTTTTAGTTCAACCCCTTCATCTGACAGATAGGAAACAGAAGCCCATGGGGTGTCTGTCCCTTGCCAAAGACTGGTAGGCTGAGTCCCCACACTGTTTAAACTGTGTTGCATGGAACAGTAAGAAGCTGCTTAGACTTGGCTGTGCTGAGTTGTTTTTGTTTGGAGGACTGGATATGGAGGCAAAGGCTTCCTTCTCCTCAGACCTCAACCAAAGGAGTTCCAGTTATATTTTCATCTGTTCCACATGCTAGACTTCCAACTTAGATCTTATTTGAAGAATGAGTTATATATCTACAAAAAAATTTTTTTTCTTAAGATTTTATTTTGTGTATTTATTTTTATTTCTAGAATATCAATGCTTACCCAGTACAGATGTTCAGGCCAAGAGTAGAAATATAGAACAAAGCTCAGAAGAAAGACCTGAGTTACATTTGGACATCTTTAGTATTCGAATATAGTTGAAGTTATCAAAACTAATAAGATGGGCCAGGCAGAATGTATAGGATGAGAAAAAGGTTGGGGATAGACCTTTTGGAAAACATCAATCTTCAAAGGACAGAGAGACTAAGAGGAACACTCAGAGCAGTAATTTTTTTAGCTTGGCCATGCTGAATTACCTAGGGAACTTTATAAAAATACAAATTCCCAAGTGCTAGCTCAAGTAATTCTAATGAGGAGGCTTTGGCCTTAGCTCCAACCAGTAATTGGGTTCTCTAGCCCCTTTGATCCGTATCTTTGTTTTCAATACCCATTTTGCTTTGAACACCCATTTGTCTTTATCTAGAAGGCAAAAGGCTGACTCTGGAAGAATTACTGAGTTGCGGGTGAAGCATCAACCAGTCAGCCAAGCTACAGACATTTTGGAGGGTGGCCTAATATCTATGTCATCTAATTGGTTACCCGGTCTTATGAGCCACACTAGGAATATCTCTCAGCCCTGCCTCCTTCTATTTCTCCCACTTCTTTAGTATTCAACCTCTTGCACCTGGTCTGTAGCATTTGCCTATTTGGTTTCTTTCTTTCCTCTGTAACTGCCTCCTTGCTGCCACCAAAATTATCTTTTATCTGGCACATTCTATTTTTGTTGAAAAACCTTTAAATGCTGCTCCCAGTTTGGCGCAAAAGTTCTTCACTACCTTACGCTAGCACACCTTCCCTGCGTCAGCCCCTGCCACCTTTCTCCTTGTTCCCCACAATCTAAATGCATTGCATTTCCAATGCCTTCTTCCTCATTCTTTGCACAATAATCTTTGACATCCTTCAAGATCCAGCTTAGATGTCCTCTTCTATGATGCTGCCTGATGGTCCCCCACTGACTTAATAATTGTTTTTCTGTAGCTATAGCAATGCCAGGGGAATGACCCATGTGATCCTTAATAGATACAGAAGAAAAAAATCAGAACTTTTTTTTCTTGCTCTTCTAAATGTATTATCTCTGTGTGTGTGTCTGTGTGTGTGTGTGTGTGTGTGTAAGTTTTTTCATCCAAAGGCAGAACACTGGAGTGGATTCTGAAGCTACACTGCCTGGGCTCTCTGCCACTTTCTCTCTCGTTTTGGTTTGGTCAAGTTCCTTAACCATTCAGTGTCTCAGTTTTCTCACCTGTAAAGTAGATATTGTTGCAAACGGACCTAAGACTTGGAGCCTTGATACTTCATTATCTTCCAAAGTTTGGAGGGATAACTGAACTCTGGGTGGTTCTCATTTGGGATCTCTCATAGGGTTGCAGTCATATGTTGACTGGGGCTGGAATTCTCTGTAGGTTTCTTCACTCACGTACCTCATACCTGAGTTAGGAGGGCCTTAACAGCTGGGGCCTTTCGAGTATTTCTCCGGTGTCCAACTTGCTTCTTTGCATGACATCAGACGTCCCCAGAACAAGGCATTTAATAACATAACTTCAGAGGTCCCCAAATGTCACTCTTGCTGCATTCTATTAGCCAAGAAAATCACAGAGTTCACGTCAGCTTCAACAGATGAGGAATTAGACCTCTTGGTGAAAGGCATATCAAAGAATTTGCAGCCACTTTTATTTTATTTTATTTTATTTTATTTTATTTTTAAGTTTATTTATTTTGAGAGAGAGAGAGAATGAGCAGGGGAGGGCAGAAAGAGAGAGAGAGAGAGACAGAGGATCTGAAGTGGGCTCTGTGTTGACAGTAGAGAGCCCAATGTGGGGCTCCAACTCATGAACCATGAGATCATGACCTGAGCTGAAGTCAGACGCTTAACCGACTAAGCCATTAAGGCACCCCTGCAGCTATTTTTAAAACACCCTCTATATGGGGCACCTGGGTGGCTCCGTTGGTTAGGCTTTTGACTCTTGATTTCAGCTCAGGTCATGATCTCACAGTCGTGAGATTGAGCCCCACGTTGGACTCTGCATGAAACCTGCTTAAGATCGTCTCTCTTCCTCTCTCTCTCTGCACCATGGATATAATAATAGTACTTACTTTGGGTTGTTGTGAGGATTAACTGAGTTACGATTTGTAAAGTGTTTAGAACAATGCTTGGCACTTAGTAGTGCCATATAGTTTTATTATTACTCATTAGTTCTTATTAGGAACATGAGTATAATTTATAGATACAATACATTTGGGTGAATGCTCAATGCTTTTATGATGGCGACACAATTTTAAAGAATTCTCTGTAGTGTCATTTACCAAGTTGTTGTTGTTGTTGTTCAGTGTTAACATCCTTCTGAACCCACTCCTCTGTGAGTTCCTCAAGGTCAGGGACTTTGTCAGAGTTTTTCTTTATTCTCCAGTGTTTAGTACAGTGCCTGACACATGGTAACTGCTCGGTGATTTTCTTTTTTTTTTTTTTAATGGGTGGAAAGAATGAATGGAATAAGGTGGCATTGCCTGGAACCAATGGGGTTCCCAGGACACAAAATTTCAGTGCTAAAACCAAGAAAGTCTCAGGCAAACCAGAGTAAATTGGACACTTTAAGAATAAATGAATGCATGCATTTCCCAAAAGAGACCAAAGTTGAAACATAATGGTGAGGTGAGGTTCCTAAGCCACCCCACTCAATCTTGGTAAACTCATAAACTCATAAATCATAGTAAGACTTTTTTTTTCTAAGGCTCGGATTCTTGTTTTTATTTTTGTTTCTTCTTCTGTTGCTTCTTCAAATTAAACCTTACTCAAGCACAGTACACTTAAAATTTTTTAAATGTTTATTTATTTTTGAGAGAGAGAGAGAGAGAGAGAGAGAGACAAAGTGTGAGTGAGGGAGGGGTAGAGACAGTGAGGGAGACACAGAATCTGAAGCAGGCTCCAGGCTCTGAGCTGTCAGCACACAGCCCGACGTGGACTTGAACCCACGGGCCGGGAGATCATGACCTGAGCCCAAGTCAGCTGCTCAATTGACTGAGCCACCCAGGTGCCCCTAGAGATTTTTTTTTTAATTTTTTTTAACGTTTATTTATTTTTTTGAGACAGAGAGAGACAGAGCATGAACAGGGGAGGAGCAGAGAGAGAGGGAGACACAGAATCCGAAACAGGCTCCAGGCTCTGAGCTGTCAGCACAGAGCCCGACGCGGGGCTCGAACTCACGGACCTTGAGATCATGACCTGAGCCGAAGTCGGACGCTTAACCGACCAAGCCACCCAGGTGCCCCGAGATTTTTTTTTTTAATGTTTATTTATTTTTGAGAGAAAGAGAGCTTGAGGCGGGACCTGAGGGGAAGTCGGACGCTCAACCAACTGAGCCACCCAGGCTCCTAACACAGTACATTTAAAGAGGCAAACTGGACACTGATCGATGTGAAGGAGGAGGCACCTAGAGCTTTGGCTTTGGCCTTCTCTCTCCTTGTGTTTCTCACTTTAAAAAACTTTTTACTGTTTTATTTATTTTGAGAGAAAGAGACAGAGACAGAGTGCAAGCTGGGGAGGGGCACAGAGAGGGAGACACAGAATCTGAAGCAGGCTCCAGGCTCTGAGCTGTCAGCACAGAGCCCGACACAGGGCTCGAACTCACGAACCATGAGATCATGACCTGAGCAGAAGTCAGACGCTTAAACGACTGAGCCACCAAGGCACCCCTTGTTTCTGCCTTTACAGGCCCATAAAACACCACTGAAAAATCCCAGGATGTTGCCTTGAAAGCCACTGATATAGTAAATCATAGCCCCAGGGCCTCTTGAAGTCCCTGAAGTTTGACCATTTGGCTCTTCGTAATCTTATATTCTACATCCTGGAGCCTCTGTCTGGCTGGGTGGTAGGAGGTGGGTAGGAGAGGCGGACAGCTCCAGGGCAATAGAGGGATAGAGGGGGAGGTTTCTAACCCAAGAAAGGGAGCTGGGCCAGATCTTTACAGGCTCCCCCAGAAAAAGGAACAGGAACATTTAGGAAAAGGAAGTCTTATCGGCACAAGGAGAGCTCAGGGGCAAGAGGACTGAATCGGAAGCGGCCCCTGGTTTGTCCTTTGCAAGTGAGGAACTGATTGACTTTATAAACATTTTACTATTCCTACTTTAAGAGAACAAGCTCTTCTGTGTTCTAAGACCCTTATGCATGTCAATAATCTTTGTCACTATAAACCCTCCTCTACGGATGCCTGGGTCAATTGAGCGTCCAACTCTTGATTTCGGCTCAGGTCGTGATCTCACTGTCATGGGATTGAGCCTCATGCGGGGCTCCATGCTTGGGATTCTCTCCCTCTCTCTCTCTCTGCCCCTCCTCTCTCTCTCTCTCTCTCTCTCTCAAAAATAAATAAACATTAAAAAAATAAATCCACTTCTAATAATTTTCACTAAAGGCATACTCAGAAATATGTGCAAAGATATATACGAGGATATTCACGGCAGTTTTTTAATAGTTAAAGTCCCCAGGAAGACATGACAATTGAGCTGAATGGAAGACAGTGAATAGGAATTAATTAGGCCTATTGGGAATAGAAAGAGGAGAAGCTGTTCCAATTGGTGGGGAGGGAACAGCATGTCCTAAGGTGACAGACTCCAGTGTATTGGGAAACTATAAGAAATTGGGAATTACTAGAGGAGAGGAGACACTGAAGCAGGGAGGGGATGAGGCTAGAAGGGAGGAAAAGGTCAGAGGCAGAGCAAAAGCATAATTCCTTTTGTAAAAATCACAGTGATTTTACTTTTTGAGTGAAAAAAACACATTCTTCAGGTTGGCACGTACACACAGAGATAAGAATTCTAACCCTGTGTGCAGGAAATTCAAACCAAAGGAAGTAGTGAACTATCCTTGAATTTAAATACTATTTGAAACAATAAAATACGGAAGGTTAATGATTATGCTACTTTGATGTTGTACGTAATCCTCTTTATATGTAACACATTGGTCAAAGTTCAAGAACTGGTTATGTTTATAAAAACGTTGCTCTCCTCTTTGCAAGGTCATCACAGCAGTTGAAGAATTACTTGGGTAATAAGTTTTGTTTCTGATGCAAAAAGTTACGACCTCAGCCAACTTGATTATAAAACAAAATTCTCTGTATCCTTAGTGGATTTATGTTCATTTGCGTAATAAAAAATTGCTCCAAATTTGCAGTGAGCACATTACCTGTTGTTGCCCTCACTTGCCTGTTCCGAAACTCCTCTTACAGGGTCCTGTTTATCCACCACGGTCTGCATCTTTTTGCTGCTTCCACTGCTAAATAATCATTTCAGAGGAAGCTTTTTGTCCTGCCTCTTCCTACTTCATTGTTCTCTGACCACAAAGGCCAAGACCAAAGCAATATATCAACCACCATACCATCTACCGCGTTAATAAACACCGGGTCAATGGTGGTACTTGCTCACAGGTGAAAGGTTGTCAGACTCAACTAATTGATAAATTGAAACAATTGCATCTTAACATGCTCCTCTGTAGGGGCACCTGGGTGGCTCAGTTGGTTAGGCGTTCGACTTGGGCTCAGGTCATGATCTCATAGTTCGTGAGTTCAAGCCCCACACTGGGCTGTGTGCTGACAGCTCAGAGCCTGGATCCTGCTTCAGATTCTGTGTCTCCCTCTCTCCCCAGCCCCCGCCCCCCAACTTGCACACACACACTCTCTTTCTCTCTCTCAAAAATAGATAAACGTTTAAAAAGTTAAAAAAAAAAATAAAATGCCTGTCTGTAGACCTCAAATATTTAAGAGTCTCAGAGGAATGTAATTGGTTCTAAAGGAACAATTCATGGTGGAAGTCTCACAACTTGAAATCATAAGGTGATAAAGTTTTAGAGCTGCATATTAGGGTGCATTTCAGAAATTGTCTTATCCAGCTCCTTCCAGATGAAACAACTGAAGCCTAGGAAGACACCATGGTGACTGTGTGACTTTGGGCAATTTGTTTATTTTCCCTCTGCCTTATTTTTCTTCACGATGACATTGATCTTAGCATTACCCATACCTCAGAGGGTTATTGTAAGGAATAAAGGAGATAATGGAAGTAAGGAATGTAGAGTAGTGCCTAGCCCAAATATGTCATTCAATAAATGTTTGTTGCTATGACAGTGGGTACAACAATGGAACCAGGTGTCCTGAATCTGTTATTAATCTGCAGTGAATTCCAAACGTTCCTCTATTCTACCAATCTGTGAAATAGTTCTCAGTGGGTTGTGCTGTGGAACGTAGGGCTCCCCTGAAGGACAGCAAGGAGGGTATGGGGAGGCCAGTAGCCAGGCGCTGAGTCGCCACTGTCTGTCAACCAAAACTATTTAGCTTGCCTCATACTCCTTATATTTTTGTTTGAGTAAGAACTCGGCTAAAAAATAAATAACTGTAATGAGATAGTCTTTAGGGTTCTTTCAGCTCAAGCTTCTGTGGTTTTGCAACAATCACACTGTGCTCCTCTGTTATTCTGGTTTCAAAATAAAGACAAGGGTTTTAAAGTTTTAAAGATAAGATCAGCTTATGACTACAGGCACAGAGCCAGGACCGAACTCTAGGTCTCCTGACATTAAGGAAGAAACATGATAATCTTTTGACGTTAATGGGGAGGAGATTCTCAAATGATTAGTGCTCAGTAATGGTCATATATATATATATATATATATATATATATGTTTTAGAGAGAGAGAGGGAGAGTGGCAGAGGGAGAGAGAAAATCTTAAGCAGGCTCCACACTCAGCACAGAGCCTAACTCGGGGTTCGATCCCAAGACCCTGGGATCATGATCTGAGCTGAACTCGAGTTGGACACGTAACCAACTGAGCCGCCCAGGAACCCCTGGTGATGGACATTCTTATGTCTTGCTTATAGGAAACAAATCCTGCATTTTTGCTTCTTAGTTTCCCCTTGAATTGTTCAAGGAGTGCATATTCTTTTGGACAGTGGTGATGACTATCTACTCTTTGATTACATTTATTACCTAATCTTTTCTGGGTAAACTGAAAATTCAAGTTTGCTGAATTATGGTTTATTGAGAAAGAGGACCTTAAGGGGAGATTTCACCATCACTTCTACTCAGATTATTTTTTAGAAGGTTATAGAGTAGTTATTGTCATACTACTGAAATATCCACGGGAGGATTTGTATATTTCAGATGCAATTCTCTGACACAGTTCTACTTTTCAGTGAACCCACTTCAGTGTCAAAGCGCTAATCAAAAAAGAGATCTTAGTTGTGTCAAAATATTAAGTGATTGACGTTTGTTGGCACACAATAAGCTCATGGTATATTTTCTACCGGGTTATTACATGTAGTCTTGTTATCCTGCCTTTCAGACTTTTCCAGGATAAAAAATGATTAAGTTTATAAGTACTATATCAGATTCCAGTATATTAATTCCAAACTGTTCTTCCTGTCTTGCCTTTTCAAGTGTCTCTGAACTAATGGTTCCATTGTATGAAGTAGTTTAAGGGCATTGACTTTCATCAGATAACAAATGTAACCGCACAAAGTATACTGTTTTCTACTATTTATTTATTTATTTATTTATTTATTTTAAGATTTTATTTCTAAGTAATCTCTACACCTAATGCAGGGCCCGATTCCACCACCCCAAGATCAAGAGTCACATGCTCTACTGAGCCAGCCAAGTGCCTCTCTACTGTATAATTTTAGTTCTCATGTGGAACACATTTAGTTCAGATTCTGTTGCAAGGCATTTCAGTCAATATAACAGATCTGATTGTAAATGAAATAACATGCTTCTGCATTTTCATGAAGATTTTATTGAAGCCTAAATTTCATACTAATGATTCTTACACATGCATTTTTTCCCATAAAGTAGAAAGTACTGTACATACAGTTAAAAGAAAATGTTTTGCCTATCCATGACCCCTATCTCTTAGTTTCTCTACCCAGAGATTAACACTAGTCCCATTTTCTTATCTATCCTTTCAGATATGTTTTTTTTTTTTTTTCAACGTTTTTTATTTATTTTTGGGACAGAGAGAGACAGAGCATGAACAGGGGAGGGGCAGAGAGAGAGGGAGACACAGAATCGGAAACAGGCTCCAGGCTCCGAGCCATCAGCCCAGAGCCTGACGCGGGGCTCGAACTCACGGACCGCGAGATCGTGACCTGGCTGAAGTCGGACGCTTAACCGACTGCGCCACCCAGGCGCCCCTCAGATATGTTTTTTTAATGTTTACTTATTTTTGAGAGAGAGACAGACCGTGAGCAGGGGAGGGGCAGAGGGAGAGGGAGACACAGAATCTGAAGCAGGCTTCAGGCTCCGAGCTGTCAGCACACAGCCTGACGCGGGGCTTGAACCCACGGGCTGTGAGGTCATGACCTGAGCCCAAGTCAGCAGCTCAACTGACTGAGCTACCCAGGTGCACCCAGAGATTTTTTTTTTTTAATGTTTATTTATTTTTGAGAGAAAGAAAGCATGAGTGGGGGAGGGACAGAGAGAGAGGGGGACAGAGGATCTGAAGTGGGCTCTGTGCTGACAACAGAGAGCTGATGTGGGGCTCAAACTCATGAATCAAACCATGAGATCATGACCTGAGCCAATGTTGGACACTTAACTGACTGAGCCACCCAGGCACCCCTATCCTTTCAGAGATCTTTAATGCATTTTTCTTACATAAGAAAGCAATATTTCAATATACCTTACTTTTTTAATGTGTATTTATTTATTTTTGAAAGAGAGAGAGAGAAAGAGAGAGAGTATGAGCAGGGGAGTGGCAGAGAGAGAGAGAGAGGGAAAGAGAGAATGTCAAGCAGGCTCCATGCTGACAGCATAGAGCCTGATGTGAGGCTTGATCTCACAAACTGTGAGATCACAACCTGAGCTGAAATCAAGAGTCGGAGACTTAACTGACTGAACCACCCAAGTGCCCTTCAATATACCTTATTTTATTTGATCCCCCCAAAATCCTGTAAGGTAGGCAGCAGACATTTCCTCCTTGATCACAGAAGCAAAAATGGAGTCTCAGAGAAGCAAATCAATCCTTATAACTCTGTTCTACAATTATTAAGTTGATCACACAGTTGGGTCTTTATTAAGCACCTCTTACATGTAAGCACTGGGCTGAGGGGCAGAGACAGGACTCTAAGTCCAAATGCTTTATACCTCAAGGCTCTTCTATCACTTGGAGTGGTTCTTAAATGCTTCAGTTTAAAAGACTGAACATTAAAAAAAATTTTTTTTTTTTACAGTGTAAACATGTTTTGTAGAGAATCTTAATCCACAGGTATAGAGTACCCAATGCCATTCTGTGACAGTGCAGGGCGGTAGAAAGAGAAAAGTAAAAGTTGGCTTTTCTAACTATAGTATTTGCCTGCCTACACATCTAGGTTTTCATTTTAAGGATTTCTTAGGAAACCCCAATGTTACGAGGAAGTGTTTTCGGTTTAATGTTTATCCTGCTGGTGCACTCCACCCTTAAATGATCTTAGTGAATAATAAGACTGACACCATTTCTCGCTTACCAGATGTGAAGTCTACTTACCCGCTTGTTTTGGGGACCTTCTGCTAATGTGCAGTTGTAGACAAATCCAGACTAAAGAACTTCTTAAAATAAATGAGCCTAGGTAACAACACGCTTGCTCTTTCATTTTCCTAAAGGCCTGGAACAATGGCCTCACCTAAAAGTTATATGGTCAAGGAGTTGGTTTTGCGCCCCCTGACAGTTAGAGGGCCCTCCCCCGGCAGCCACAGTGACTCAGAAGCCAGCCGCAGGGAACAGGAAGGCATGAGATTCATGTGACAAGCCACCAGCCTTCACCAGAGCAAACCAAGCAGGTGGGATATCTCACTGTTGCCTTCGAGCTTTCTGGTGCATTTTGGAGATTTCTTTTTTCCTTCTCAAATAGCTTTGCATTTTCTCTTTGACCTAATTTCATCTACAGAAAAATGCTGCCCGGAAGGGCCTGCTGAGATTTTGTCCGGGCCTGCCTCACTGAAGAAGGCCAGCAGTCTGTTTGAACACCAAGAATGGAAAAAATGTTTTCTGTGCTTCAGAGATTAGTGAACACACTCCTCCCAAAATGAATCCATTCCTTCCAGCAGGGATAATTTTCACTAGGTGGGAAAACGAAGCTGTCAATAGTCAGTAGTCTATTGTAGACTATTGAAGCTGTCAATAGTCAGGTTTAAGTCATTGTTTCACAAAGTGTGGCCTAAGGGCCATGTACAATAGAACCACCAAGATTTAGGAATCGTTATTTCTAGAAAAGGACCCAGTAATCTGTGATTTTAACAAGTACCACAACTCATTTTCATGCACAAAGTTAACTCAGCGAAACCAGAGTTCACAAGGCTTCATTGGGAACGCCAAAGGAGGCAGTCCTGGGGAAGAGGGGTGTTGCTAATGTCACCTTGTCCTCACTTCCCATATTTCCCCTGTCCTCCTCAAAATGCCGTTTCTGATAGTGTAGTGGGTCACTGTAGAAAGAAATAAGGAAAGAGTAGGAGCTAAGGAAACTGCATCATTCTCCCTTGATTGTACCTGTGCTGTGGGTGGGGGAAGGGGGCAATGAGAGGTCAGACTCCCAAGGTGGCCAAGCAGAAGACAGGCTGAACCAGTGGCCAAAGCAGGAACACTGGTGCTTGCTTCCTCAATGTTGGGCCCACTTTTGGCAAGAAGAGCTCTGAAGCCAACTTTTAAGTCCTTTGTAATTCTGGCTTTCTCTAATAAAGCCACTTAGACCAGTCAGAAGAAAAGGAAAGGAAAGGAAAGGAAAGGAAAGGAAAGGAAAGGAAAGGAAAGGAAAGGAAAGGAAAGACAAAAGATTTCACAAATGCCTTAAAAATAGGCATTTCTGGAAGGACTGGTTTTGGAAAGCAAGGGACCAAAATGCTTAAGAATCACTCAGGAAGGGGCACCTGGGTGGCTCAGTTGGTTGAGCGTCCGACTTCAGATCAGGTCATGATCTCACAGTTCAAGAGTTTGAGCCCACTTCAGATTCTCTGTCTCTTTCTCTCTCTGCCCCTCCCCCACTTGCACTCGCGGTCGTGCGCTCTCTCTCTCTCTCTCTCTCTCTCTCAAAAATAAATAAACATTTTAAAAAATAAATAAAAGAGCGGTGCCTGGGTGGCTCAGTCAGTTAAGCGTCTGACTTCAGCTCAGGTCATGATTTCACAATTCATGAGTTGGGGCCTCGCATCAGACTCCTCACTGACAGTGTGGAGACTGCTTGGAATTCTCTCTCTCCCCCTCTGTCTCTGCCCCTTCCCCATTTGTTAAAAAAAAAAAGAAAAAAAAGAATCACTCAGGAAGCTTGTTAAAAATGCAAATCCCCCTTCTCCCCCTTCTAATTAAGTAAGTATGGTATGGAATCTAGGACAGGCATTTGCTAAAGCTCCTGAAATGATTTTTTTTATTTTTTTTTAATGTTTATTTATTTTTGAGACAGAGAGAGACAGAGCATGAATGGGGGAGGGTCAGAGAGAGAGGGAGACACAGAATCTGAAGCAGGCTCCAGGCTCCGAGCTGTCAGCACAGAGCCCGAAGCAGGGCTCGAACTCACGGACCATGAGATCATGACCTGAGCCGAAGTCAGACGCTCAACCGGACGCTCAACCGACTGAGACACCCAGGCGCCCCGTGAAGTGATTCTAATACAAATGGATCTGGGGACACGTCAGGTGATTGGTCACCTGTTCATTGCGCTGGACTCTGGAGCAAATGATAGACTGGCAAGATAATTTGCAACATCTACAACGAATAGGAGATTTAATAGCTAAAACAGTTTTCAAAGTATAGTCTCTGGACGAATGGGGTCTCTGAGAATTTTCAGGGGGTCTGCAAAATCAAAACTAGTTTCTTAATGACATAAAGATTTCACATGCCCATTTTGTGTGTTGACTTTCACACTCATTCATTGTCCAAAATCAATGATGGTCTGGGTAACTTAGCAGATAGCGGTGTGTAAACTGAGATAAGAAAACAGAAAGAATAGCCTGAGGGGAAGGGAAGACTTTGATTTTGGATGTGTTGATTTTGAAGTGCCTATGGGACATCCAGATGGAGTTGATAGGAAGGCATTTATGGATCTGCAGCTCAGTAGAGTTTTGAACTGGATGTGTGTGGAATCAACCTTAACTAGGCAAGATGAGGAGGGATTCTGCTTCTTCTTACATACAACCTAGTTCTCCTGCCTGCCTTAAATCTTCCTGACATTCTTTTTTTTGCCCAAGGATACACAACCAAGGATATGCTTACCCATCTGCGTAACCTTGGGCAAGTTAAAAAAAAAAAAAGCCATTCTCTGTTTGTCGATTTTCTCATCTGTAACATGAGGATAAAGAACTTTTATTATAGGATTACTGTGAGGATTAAGGGACTTTATGCATATTAAATGCTAAGAATAGTGCATGGGACACAGCAAGTACTCAATAAATATTAGCTATGTTTTATAATTATGGCACCTGTACTTTTCTTTGAAGTACTTATCACAATTGTTAGCACGTAAAGTTACAAGGTTATTATCTCCATGAAAGTTTGGGTCTGGATCAGTGCAATATCCCTAGCACTAGGACATAGTGGATGCTCAGTAAATATTTATTTGATGAATTAATAAATATATTTTTCAGAGTTGTGGTTGCACTGTTTAAATTCCTTTCGATCTTTGTTTTCCATTTTGCCTTCATTTCATTTTAATTTTTAAATTTTATTTAAATCCAAGTTAGTTAACATATAATGTAGTAATGATTTCGGGAGTAGAATTTAGTGATTCATCAATTACATATCACACCCAGTGCTCATGCCAACAAGTACCCTCCTTAATACCCATCACTCATTTAGCCCATCCCCCACCCACCTCCTCTCCAGAACTCTCAGTTTGTTCTCCATATTTAAGAGTCTGTTATGGTTCGCCTCTCTATTTATCTTATTTTTCCTTCCCTTCCTCTATGTTCATCTGTTTTGTTTCTTAAATTCTATATATGATGAAATTGTATGATATTTATTTCTCTGACTGACTTACTTCACTTAGCATAATACACTTGAGTTCCATCCACATTGTTGCAAATGGCAAGATTTCATTCCATTATATATATATTCCACATCTTCTTTATCCATTCATCAGTCAATAAACATGTGGGCTCCTTCCAAAATATGGCTATTATTTTTTTTTTAATTTTTTTTAACGTTTTTATTTATTTTTGAGACAGAGAGAGACAGAGCATGAAGGGGGGAGGGGCAGAGAGAGAAGGAGACACAGAATTGGAAGCAGGCTCCAGGCTCTGAGCCATCAGCCCAGAGCCCGACGTGGGGCTCGAACTCACGGACCACGAGATCGTGACCTGAGCTGAAGTCGGACGCTTAACCGACTGCGCCACCCAGGCGCCCCAAAATATGGCTATTATTGATAGTGCTGCCATAAACACTGAGGTGCATGTGCCCCTTCAAATCAATATTTTTGTATCCTTTGGATAAATACCTAGTAGTGCAACTGCTGGGTCGTAGAGTAGTTCTATACCCTTTCCATCTTCAAGCTGTCCTTGACTTAAGTCATATCAACAGGTTGGAAAATTTCACTGTGATTTGTTCTGTGCTCTGCACAGTGTTGTTGCCTCCAAGATCCCTGTGATGGTGCAAATACACAAGGGGTCAATAAGTGTTTTAGGGTTGGTTTATTGAATGATGTGGATTGATCCTCATCTCTTGCCCCAACTTTGCCTGTTGTCACATACAAGGCAAAGAGAAAAATTAGAGAAGAAACTCTTAGGTTACAGAGGTCAAATCTTCACTTGGACTTTTTGCAATATAGTCTGACATCCATTGGAACTTGCCCGCTTTTGTCCCCTACTTGTCTGAAAACTCAAGTATCCCAAGGCAAGAGCCTAGTGGCCAGTAACTGACTACTTCACCCATATTGTGAATCAACAGGTGTTAATGTAATCAAAAGCATCTGTTTCATCTTCTGTTTTGCAAATGGATGGGTAAACATTCACTATTCTTTGTTGTACCAAAATCATCGTAACTATACCAGAGCTCCAATAATTCACTAGCTACATGGGCATATTATTTCTCTCTGAAAGTAAATTTTCTCATTGATAAAATGAAGAGCTTAGATTCTGGTTTAAGGTTTTTTTCAATTTTAACACCTTCCCCCCCTTCTATGTCCTTCAATGCATTGGACCCCCCAAATCAATTTTTGTTCAGCTTTCATGTCTGTTCACCGGGGAAAAAATAAGTTTCCGTCTTTCCATAAATCTGAGGGTAAACTTATTTTTATTGTGCTTTTGTTACAATGGACTTTTCCTTGAAAATAAAATAATGAAAATACAGACTTTTTTATATTTGGCCATTAGGTGTCGCTCAACATCCAGGAAGTGCAA
The DNA here is from genome assembly GCF_028018385.1 of Neofelis nebulosa. Classification (NCBI taxonomy): domain Eukaryota; kingdom Metazoa; phylum Chordata; class Mammalia; order Carnivora; family Felidae; genus Neofelis; species Neofelis nebulosa. The sequence goes on from NC_080793.1 coordinate 50,999,190, forward strand.
GAAACCAGCCTTGTATTCTAAAACCCCTGTTAGGTCCCCCAGGGCCCACACCTTTCCAGGGTCTGAATCTGTGGTTTGCCTAGTCATGGACTCATACTTGTGCATCCGTGCCTTGCTGTATGAAGCCCCAAATCCCCTCAGCCATCCAGAAAATATGTTTTCCAAATGTCTTAATTTTGCTGTTTCAGTCAACACAGAGTTAGTGAGCATTTCCTCCTACGTGCCCCGATCAAGGCACTCCATGGCAGAATTCTTCCTTGTCCTTCAAGGCCACTCCCTCTGTGGAGCCTCATCTGACCCTCTTTCCTAACCCAGAGCACTGCAGGAAAATCTTTGTCACAGTACTTTTAAGTTGTGTTTCTCTACAAATCTCTGAACAGATTCTGAATCTCCTTCACAAGAAAAATATATTAGTAAGTAAGTAAGTAAATAAATAAATAAAACTACAAAGAGAAGCCATTTTCACTTCAGAGATTGGCAAATATCCAGTTTTGATACTATATTTGGTTTAGAATAACAGGCATTCTCATACATTCTTAATGGAAGTGTATACTGTTTTATGCTTTCTAGAAGACAATTTGGCAATGTCTGTCAAAAATTTTGAAATCACAGCAATTCTTCTAGATATTTTTCCTCGTGATATATGATACTTGCACACATGTGCAAATATCCGTATAAGAAGATATTTACTGCAAAGTTCTTTGTGGTAGCAAAAGACTAGAAATGACCTAAATGTCCATTAACAGGGGAGGGGTAGAGAAAGAAAGAGACACAGAATTGGAAGCAGGCTCCAGGCTCTGAGTTGTCAGCACAGAGCCCGACGCAGGGCTCGAACCCACGAACCGTGAGGTCATGACCTGAGCTGAAATTGGACACCCAACTGACTGAACCACCCAAGTGCCCCTAAATTGTACATCTTACAGTGAATTACCATGCAGCTACTAAAAGAAAGAAGTATATTTTTAGGTGTCAACATAAAATTATCTGCAAATATATTATTAGAAAATGGCTAGATGCAGAAGAATGGGAGAAGTTGTAGTAGTCAACATTTATCAAGTACTTTATTTTTTTAATTAATAATTTATTTACTTTTTAATTTACATCAAGTTAGTTAGCATATGGTGCAACAATGATTTCAGGAGTAGATTCCTTAATGCCCTTTACCTATTTAGCCCATCCCCCCCTCCCACAACCCCTCCAGCAACCCTCTGTTTGTTCACTAAGAGTCTCTTATGTTTTGTCCCCCTCCCTGTTTTTATATTATTTTTGTTTCCCTTCCCTTATGCTCATCTGCTTTGTATCTTAAAGTCCTTATATGTGTGAAGTCATATGATATTTGTCTTTCTCTAACTAATTTTGCTTAGCATAATACCCTCTAGTTCCATCCATGTAGTTGCAAATGGCAAGATTTCATTCTTTTTGATTGCCAAGTAATACTCCATTGTGTGTGCGTATACATATCTATGTATATGTGTATATGTATATATGTATATACATATGAACATATGTATATATATACACATATACATAGATATGTATGTGTATATGTACACCTGTACACATGTACATATGTATATGTATACATTATGTGTATATATACACATATACATATATACATATATATGTGTATATATATACATACATCTTCTTTATCCACATCTTTTTTATCCACATCTTTATCCATTCATCTGTCAATGGACATTTGGGCTCTTTCCAGACTTTGGCTATTGTTGATACTGCTGCTATAAACATGGGGGTGCATGTGCCCCTTCGAAACAGCACACCTGTATCCTTTGGATAGATATCTAGTAGTGCAATGGCTGGTCGTAGGGTAGTTCTATTTTTAGTTTTTTGAGGAACCCCCATACTGTTTTCCAAAGTGGCTGCACCAGCTTGCATTCCCACCAACAATGCAAAAGAGATCCTCTTTCTCTGTACCCTCACTAACATCTGTTGTTGCCTGAGTTGTTCATGTTTGCCATTCTGACAGGTGTGAGGTAGTATCTCATTATGGCTTTGGTTTGTATTTCCCTGATGATGAGTGATGTTTGAGCATTTTTTCATATGTTGGTTGGCCATCTGGATGTCTTCTTTGGAGAAGTGTCTATTCATGTCTTTTGCCCATTTCTTCACTGGATCATTTGTTTTTTGGGTGTTGAGTTTGATAAGTTTTCTATACATTTTGGATACTAACCCTTTATCTGTTATGTCATTTGCAAATATTTTCTCCCATTCTGTCAGTTGCCTTTTAGTTATGCTGATTGTTTCCTTTGCTGTGCAGAAGCTTTTTATTTTGATGAGGTCCCAATAGTTCATTTTTTTAAACTATGAATTTTTTTAATGTTTTATTTATTTTATTTTTAAGATAGAGTGAGCAGGGGAGAGGCAGAAAGAGAGGAGGACAGGACCCGAAGCAGTCTCGGTGCTCACAGCACAGAGCCCGATGCAGGGCTCGAACTCAGGAACCGAACCGTGACATCATGACCTGAGCTCGAGTCGGACGCTTACCTGACTGAGCCACCCAGGCACCCCTGATAGTTCATTTTTGCTTTGGTTTCCCTTGCCTCTGGAGACGTGTTGAGTAAGAAGTTGCTGCTGCCAAGGTCAAAGAAGTTTTTGCCTGCTTTCTCCTCTAGGATTTTGATGGTTTCCTGTCTTACATTTAGGTCTTTCATCCATTTTGAGTTTATTTTTGTGTACGGTGTAAGAAATGTGGTCCAGGTTCATTTTTCTACGTGTCACTGTCCAGTTTTCCCAACACCATTTGCTGAAGACACTGTCTTTATTCCATTGGATACTCTTTCTTGCTTTGCCAAAGATTATTTGGCCACACATTTGTGGGTCCATTTCTGGGTTCTCTATTCTGTTCCATTGATCCGAGTGTCTGTTTTTGTGCCATATTGTGTACTTTAAAGTGGAGTTTCTCATTTAATCTTCATAAAATGCCTAGGAAGTAGGCATTTATTATCAACACATTACAGATACAACTGAGTCAGAGAGAAGTTAAATAATTTGTCCAAATGCTAGCTAGCAATTACAAGAACTGATATTTAAACCCAGTAGTCTTGATTTCCGGAGACAAGCTTTTAATCATTATACTCCAAGTATGTGTAGCAGTGTAGGAGATACAGAGCTCTATAAAAACCTGGGAATGCTGGCTGCATCCAGCAGGAGAATTGAGGGCTAAATATCAAGGATAGAAGAGGAATTTTCTTTCCATTCTGCACCAGTGGTTCTCAGCCTTGGTTGCATATTACAATCACCTGGAGAGCTTTTAAAACTACTGTTGCCCAGGGGCACCTGGGTGGTTCAGTTGGTTAAACGTCCAACTTTGGCTCAGGTCATGATCTCTCGGTTTGTGAGTATGAGCCCCGCATCTGTGATGACAGCTTCGAGCCTGCTTCAGATTCGGCATCTCCCTCTCTCTCTGCCTCTCTCCTGCTTGCTCTCTCTCTCTCGCTCTCTCTCTCAAAAACAAATAAACATAAAAACAAAACAAAAACTACTGTTGCCTGGGTCCATTTCAGGTGAATTAGATGAGAAGGCCTCAGGCACTGGTATTTTATTCAAGGCTTCTCAGGGTATTCAAATGTGAAGTTAGCATAGTGAAGAAATGGTCAAAAGACATGAATAGGCACTTCTCCAAAGAAGACATCCAGATGGCCACTGACACATGAAAAAATGCTCAACATCTCTCATCATCAGGGAGATACAAATCAAAACCACAATGAGATACCACCTTACACCTGTCAGAATGGCTAACATTAACAACTCAGGCAACAACAGATGTTGGCGAGGATGTGGAGAAAGAGGATCTCTTTTGCGTTGTTGGTGGGAATGCAAGCTGGTATAGCCAATCTGGAAAACAGTATGGGGGTTCCTCAAAAAACTAAAAGTAGAACTACCCTACGACCAGCCATTGCACTACTAGATATCTATCCAAAGGATACAGGTGTGCTGTTTCGAAGGGGCACATGCACCCCCATGTTTATAGCAGCAGTATCAACAATAGCCAAAGTCTGGAAAGAGCCCAAATGTCCATCGATGGATGAATGGATAAAGAAGATGTAGTATATATATATAATGGAGTATTACTCAGCAATCAAAAAGAATGAAATCTTGCCATCTGCAACTATGTGGATGGAACTGGAGGGTATTATGCTAAGTGAAATGAGTCAGAGAAAGACAAAAATCATATGACTTCACCCATATGAGGACTTTAAGAGACAAAACAGATGAACATAAGGGAAGAGAAACAAAAATAATATAAAAACAGGGAGGGGGACAAAACAGAAGAGACTCATAAACATATAGAATAAACAAAGGGTTACTGGAGGGGGTGGGAGGGGACAACCTAAATGAGTAAAGGGCACTAAGGAACCTACTCCTGAAATCACTGTTGCAGTATATGCTAACTAAGCTGGTTGTAAACTATAAAAAATAAAAAATATAATTAAAAAATAAAAATAAAAAGTACTCCAGAAAATTCAACTTTTAGAAGAGTACTAGAAGAGGACTAAATAGTAACTTGGAAATTTCATGGTAGTAAAAGATTATTCAATATTTTGCACTCAGCAATTTGAAGTGTGCTTCAGTTTTTATTTTCATTTTTCTTGTGAATCTTTCATCAATAGAATTCTCAAAATAACTTCCTATGGGAACTTAACTGTTCATCAGTGAAAAGAGACAAAACACTTAAGGGAAAATTGGTCACATTACACAACTTACATGGCAGATCAGCGCCTATGACGGTGGACTTTGCATACAGCTGAGGGATTCTGAATACCAGCAGTGGCACAGTTGTGGCATGTTTGTGTGAGTGTCCGTGGGGGTGCCGTGGGCCTAAATGTACACGTGTGTTTGTAAACCTCAGTCGAAGCAGCCGTGGGAGCTCTGTTTCTGAATCTTGCTTGGCCTATCACATGTTGCATGTAGATGAACATGAGTAAAAGGATGAATATGACTGAAAAAAAAAAAATAGAACTACTCTACGACCAGCAATTGCACTACTAGGTATTTATCCAAGGGATACAGATGTTCTGTTTCAAAGGAGCACATGCACCCCAATATTTATAGCAGCGCTATCAACAATAGCCAAAGTATGGAAAGAGCCCAAATGTCCATTGATGGGTGAATGGATAAAGAAGATGTGGCATATATACACAATGGAGTATTACTCTGCAATCAAAAAGAATGAAATCTTGCCATTTACAACTATGTGGATGGAACTAGAGGGTATTATGCTAAGCAAAATTAGTCAAAGACAAATGTCATAAGACTTCACTCATGTGTAATTTAAGATACAACACAGATGAACGTAAGGGAAGGGAAGCAAAAATAATATAAAAACAGGGAGGGGGGCAAAACAGAAGAGACTCTTAAATACAGAGAACAAACTGAGGGTTGCTGGAGGGGCTGTGGGTGGGGGGATGGGCTAAATGGGCAAGGGTCATTAAGGAGGACACATGCTGGGATGAGCACTGGGTGTTATATGTTGGGGATAAATCACTGGATTCTACTCCTGAAATCATTATTGCACTATATGCTAACTAACTTGGATGAAAATTTTATTTTAATTTTTAAAAAAAATTTTTTAATGTTTTATTTATTTTTGAGACAGAGAGAGACAGAGCATGAACGGGGGAGGGGCAGAGAGAGAGGGAGACACAGAATCGGAAGCAGGAAGCAGGCTCCAGGCTCTGAGCCATCAGCCCAGAGCCCGACGCGGGGCTCAAACTCACAGACCGCGAGATCGTGACCTGAGCTGAAGTCGGATGCTTAACCGACTGAGCCACCCAGGCGCCCCTTATTTTAATTTTTTAAAAAAAGAATCACTTCTTATACTCTTTTGTATCGTTTGAATTAATTTTTTTTCTTTTTAAGTAGACTCCATGCCCAGAGTGGGGCTTGATCATGATCCCGAGATGGAAAATCCCACCCTCTACCAACTGAGCCAGTCAGATGCCCCTTAAATTTTTTTTTAAGTAAATGCTATGCCCAACCTGGGTCTTAAACTCACAACCCTGAGATCAAGATTTGCATGCTCTACTGGCTGAGCATGCCAGATACCCCTGCATTTTTTTTTTTTTTTAAACAATAGTTTACTTTAAAAAGAATCTCACAGGGGCGCCTGGGTGGCTCAGTTGGTTGAGTGTCCAACTTCGGCTCAGGTCATGATCTCACGGTTCGTGGGTTTGAGCCCTGCATCAGGCTCTGTGCTGACAGCTCAGAGCCTGGAGCCTGCTTCAGATTCTGTGTCTCCCTCTCTCTCTGCCCCTCCCCCACTCACGCTCTGTCTCCCTCTGTCTCAAAAATAAATAAACATTTAAAAAAAACATTAAAAAAAAAGAACCTCACGAGGAAGCATTGTGTCTTACAACACAAATCTCTGGAGAACATAGTTTCCTGGTTGACACATTTCTTGATTGCACTAAAAATGGTCTCTCTGAAAGTTGATGTATTAGATGGGTTAATTTAACAAAAACAAAACATTTAGGTTTTTGGCAAAAATTCTTACTATACATACTTCAGTTGTCAAATTACCCATGACGTGGTATGACTGAGTTTATTCTATTTCCTTACAATAATATAAAAAGCCTCAGGCTTGATGTGTCCTTCAAATAATATAGAATTGTCAGCTATATCTGTTTCTTGTGAAAATAGTGACCAACAAAAATTATTTAAGTATATTTTATTTTTATGTTCCTGGCATGTTCATTCCTCTTTCTCTCATCATATAGTTCTGCACAGAAGCATCTTTGTGATCTTATGTGCAAAAGAGCTGAGGTTGCATAAGTCAAAAAGACACTGGCAATTTATAGATAAAACACTTCCAGAAATGTTTTAAGTTCTTCAGTCACAATTCTGTTCTGTTTTTTTTTTAAGTTTATTTGCCTATTTTGAGAGAGAGAGAGAGAGAGAGGAGGGGGTGCAGAGAGAGGAAGAGAGAGAATTTCAAGGAGGCTCCATGCTGTCAATGCAGAGCCTCACGAGGGCCTCAAACTCACAAACTTGAGCTGAAACTAAGAGCCGAATGCTTAACCAACTGAGCCACCCTGGCACCCTAATTCTGTTCTGTTTTATTGCCATATGACAGCCAAAGATGGGCTTTCCAGAAAATTCCAGTGAAGTCTTTACTAAGGCTGACATAGGACATGCACTTTGCAACCCAAGGGGTAAAAAAGTTCATGCCAAGTCAATGATTAACAGGTCCAAGGCTAGTAAACTGTAAAGATTGGGGTTGAGGAAGAATAACAGAAAGCTTGAGTGCATTTTCAGCAGAATTGAGTTGGGGAAGGGGAATGTTGGCCTGAGAAAAGATGGGTGGTGCTAAGAATGGCAACTGGCAGGTGGGTGATCAAAGGCCCACTTATACCCCAAGACAAGTGGGTAATTCCCTACCACCGTACAGTAGGTGGCTTTTTGATCGTCAACTTGGCATCTTCTGACATACTTCTCTTGGGAAAAAATCTAGTAGTCACCACCTCCACCCCCTTTCATTCTTCAGAATGCTGCTTTTTATGTCTGAGCAGTGCTTTAAAATCATTTTTAATTGGTTGTGCATTTTACAACTTGCACAGGAAACTGAGGCACGGACTTTCCCATGAAGTGAAATGCTCCAGTCTAATCTAACACCACATTTCAGTACGGAACCTCGAGTGTAATCGTGATAATGGTGAACTTTGGTTTCATTAGATAAAGACTGAATTTCAGCCCTGCAATTTTTATGTAGCCAATTAAGTACATGGATTCCTTCATTGTTCTCTGTCTCTCTCTCTCTCTCTTTAAGGCAACTCTACACCCAACTTGGGGCTTGAACTCACAACTCCGAGATCAAGAGTTGTGAGCTCCACTGACTGAGCCAGCCAGGCATCCCTTAATTGTTCTCATTTTTAAGATTTAAAAACCCCTTCAGCAAAAGGCTCTCACTTGCCTCTCATGGGGTTGTTACCAGAAAAAGAGAAACCCAGTTACATCCTAAATATCTCCTGCTACCTCAACGATAGATCTGAAACAATGGTGGGCTACAATAGGAATAGAATCATGGAAAAAATGGCAAAGCTAACTTAGCACAGAACACTTACAATCAATTCATTTTATATGTCACCAGAACAACTAGACATTTATTTAATAAACCGTTATCAAATACTTGGCCTTTTAATTTTCCAGCTGATTTATAGTTAATAAATATATTTGGATACTATGTATCCTTTGTGTCGGGCAATATCCTGCGCCCTTTATGTATCACCTTAAGCTTTCTTCTGGCTTTCTGCTTGGATTCCCCTCCTCCAACCTGCTTTTTCCCATCTTACCCCTCATATTTTGCCTCTGACTCCTATACCTTTCCCCTGCCATTTACTCTGCTCCCTTTATTTATTTTTCTCTCTGTATCACCACTTTGTCCTTGGAAAACTTTTTCTATTTTTCCTCTTTGCCTGCTTTCTGTGTTTACTGATCAATGGGAAGAAAATTCAGAGGAAAGTTACAAACAGGTTTTCTTAAAATATTTTTAATACCTTTTTTTTTTTTTTAGAGAAAGAGTGTGAGTGTGCTAGTGGGGGAGAGGGGCAGAGAGAGAGAGAATCCTAAGCAGGCTCCATGCTCAGCCCAGAGCCAGATGAGGGGTTTGATCCCACAACCCTGGGATCATGACCTGAGCAGAAATCGAGAGTCTGCTGCTTAACCGACTGAGCCACCAAGGCACCCTTTAAAATACCTTAAGTCTACTTTATTCATTTTTCTTTTGTGGTCATTGCTTTCTGTGTCCTAAGAAACCTCTGCCTAATCTCAAGTCATGCTTATGTTTCCCTCTAAGAGCTTTATGGGTTTAGTTATTACGTTTAGGTTTGTGATCAGAATCTTTTTTGTGTAGGGGCCCCTGGGTGGTTCAGTCAGGTAAGTGTCCGACTTCGGCTTAGGTCATGAATTCGTGGTTCATGAGTTTGAACCCTGCATCTGGTTCTGTGCTGACAGTTTGGAGCCTGCTTCAGATTCTGTGCCTCCCTTTCTCTCTCTGCCTCTCCCCCTGCTTGTAGTCTCTCTCTCTCAAAAATAAATGTTAAAAAAATGTTTTAAAAAGAATATTTTTGTGTGTGTGTTGTGAACTAAGGGTTGGGATTCATTTTTCCACATGAAGATTTAGTTATTTCAGCATAATTTGTTGAAATTATGATGAGTGAGAGGAAATTGGTGCCTTTTTTGAAAATCAGAAAGCCATATAAGGATGGGTGGTTTGCATTTTAAAATTATCTTTTTGTTATTAATTTTTCAGTTTATTGTCTTGTGATCTGAGGATCTAGGATCTTTTATTTTTGGATACCTTCTTTTTGGGTTACTACATTGTCAGTTTTATTAAATGATCCTGTGTGCTTTTCAAAGTATGCTTTCTCTCTAATTGTTGGTTTCATAGCTCTCTCTCTCAGTCCTTTGAGAAAGTGTTTTTGTGTTGTACAAGTTTCATACTCTTTAAAAATGTTTTTTTTTTTTGGTCCGAGGTCTCATTTTTTGAAATATGTTATAATTTCCTAGCTTGTCATGCTTGTGGGATGACAAGGAGGCCAGTGTGTGACTCAAACACAATAAGGGGGAGACGAGTAGGAGTTGAGATCAAAGGTAGCCAGATGATGTCTCAAAGGCTTTGGATTTTACTATGAGTGAGTTGAGCCATCTTTAAGGGCTGTGGGCAGAGGATTACACTGATGCTGTGCTGGGAATAGAATAGGATGTGAGGGGTGGGATTCTGTAAGAGACCATTGTAGAAGGTCAGGCCATATATATATAACCTATGCCAGACATAGTACCATTAACATAAATGTAAATTTAATCTTTTAATGTACATTTACATTTGATCATCTAATCTCTACACAAACCTAGGTGATAGGTCCTATTGTTATCTCCAGGTGTAGCCCCTTACTTCTTCTTTAAAAACTGTTGTTTTATGGGGGCCTGGATGGCTCAGTCGGTTAAGCATACCACTCTTGATTTTGGCTCCGGTCATGATCTCAGGGTTCGTGAGTTCAAGCCTCATGTCAGGCTCTGCTTGGGCTCTGAGCTGACAATGCGGAGCCTGCTAGGAATTCTCTCTCTCTGCCCCTTCTGCATTCTCTCTCTCTCTCTCTCTCTCTCTCTCTCAAAATAAATAAATAAACTTAAAAAATAGTTTACTTTCAATCTTTTTTTCTCAGCTACCCACTTCCCCTCCCATTGGCAATCAGTCTTATTAGTTTCTTGAATATTCTTCCAGAGATATTCTATTTCTTAAATAAGCGGGTATAAAATGGAGAATGCTTTCCTCCTTTTTGTGTTTTTCACAAAGGGTAACATGCTTGACACACTACTTTGTAACTTGTTTTTCCACTTGGATAACTTTCTCTGGGGTCATACCATAATTTATTTAATTGATCCCCCATTGGTAGGCACTTCGTATATTTCCAGTCACCTGTTATTATCAACCCGTTCTGCAGTGAATCACCTTGCATATACAGTATACCATTTGCAAAGGTGAAAGCCAATAGTAAAACCTACATGGATGCAACCTTAAAGCTACTTACCTCCCACACCGCACTGCCTCCCCGTATGTTGTTGACTGCTTCATGAGGGTGATTCTTCTGAACTCCTCTCAATTTTATGAGAATAGTTTGTCTTTACCCTGTGACCCTTGGCTCCCGGCTCCAGGTGTAATCACTTCTGAACACCTCTTAAGTTCATAAACACTCAATCCCTCAGGGGATCTGGGACCCTCATCCACACTCCTATGACCCTGATGACAGAGTCTAGGAAAGGGAAATCATAAACTCAGAGCACTTGGGAAAGATTTTCTTTGCCTATTGGTTTAAGGCAAATGTACTTCAGGAGATAACCCGGGGGATGAAAGTGTCCAGGGGAAGTGGAAAACTTTTTTCAAGTGAGACGATGATGTGATTCCTGACAAGATAGATTGCACACCAGTATCTTGAGCAATATATCACCACATCATCGTGACATTTAACATTCATCCTTTTTCTCTTGCACAACTTTTGATCGTGCGCGGGACTAACTTTGTTTTAGATCTGAGTCACGTCCTGTTAAGTTTGACATCCACCTTGTGGTGCTAAAAGGTTAACGGGTCAGATAACTTAGCAACTCTATCTAGCTCTGAACTTTGGTCTAGTTTGTGTTGCAATGACACGTACTCCTTTCTGAACTTTCATCTAGATACCTGTTTCCCTGAAATTACTGAGAGTACTGTACCTGGGCCTAATAATTCTTTTTAATACTGTATATTGATACTTGAGACATCTAGACATTTCATAAATGTTATCAGCACATGCATTTGAAGTTAAAACCAGTCTTCCAATCTCAGCCAGAGAAAACAGCACTTGCAAAAAAAAAAAAAGTCAGCACTTGCTTATCTTTTTCATTCTGCGGTGATAGTGATAAATAATATTTATTGAGCCCTCACTATATGCTAGGTATTGTTGGAAGCCCTTTAGGTAGTACTCACAAGAGGTGGGTTCTATTACATTCTCTTCCTGTTCTAAGCAAGGAAACTGAAACACGCAGAGGTTAAGTATTTCCTGCAGGCTACACCAGATGGCTATCGGCAAGGAAACATTTGGAAGCCTTGCAGTCCAGCTTTGGAGCCCATACTGTTAACCACTCGGACATGGACTTGTTAGGACCCAAAGCCCCCTATCTGCCTTACTGCTACTGCCGTTTCTTATCTGTTCTTCCTGTTTTTCTCTCCTACCCGTCACCACCTCTGCTCTCTACCGTCTTAGCCAAATGGTGACGAAGCGGAGTTGAGCAACCGGGAACCCAATCTAGTGATGGGCCAGAAAGTCACGATTCTCTGACTGGGAAATGGTTCTATTACCAATGGCTCTGCGCTAGTTGAGAACGCTCCAGTGGGCGCCATAGTCCTGTGTAGAGGCCAAAAACACTGGTAAGGAAAGTCAAACTATGTTGTGGGACAAGTTTGTATTCTAGGAAGGATCTCAGAATTACCCATGACATTCAGCGTGAGGAAGGTATAGACAAGTTTTAGACTGAAGAACACTTGCTTTCCCACCTCTGGCTTCCTAGAGATTTCAAACTTCTTCAAGGTTTCCATGAAAGCAGACAAAACTAGCTCTTCTTTCAAAATAGCTGTCCTTCCTGAATTTTTTTTTTTTTTTGAGAGAGAGAGAGGGCACAAGTGAGTGAGGGGCAGAGAGAGAGAAAGAGAGAGAGAGAGAGAAATAATCCCAGGAGGGGCAGAGAGAGAGAAAGGGAGAGAGAGAGAGAGAGAGAGAGAGAAGCAGGGCTCACCCCAAGCAGGGCTCGAGTTCACCCAATGTGGGGCTCGGGGTCTCCCGATGCTGGGCATGATCTCACCTGATGTAGGGCTCGTGTTCACCTGAAGCAGGGCTCACGCTCACCCGATGTGGGATTCGAACTCACAAACCGTGAGATCATGACCTAAGCCAAAGTCAGGCGCTTAACGACTGAGTCATCCAGACACCCCTTTCTAAATATTTCTTGAATCCTCTGGTGATCTTGCTGCAATCTATCCTTCACACTGCTCCCAGAAACCATATAATCTCCTTCAAGGACTCCCCAGCATCACTGTACGAATAAAGGTTAAACTATTGAGCTCATTGCACCAAGCCTTGATCTGCTTCCGGCCTCTTTGTCTGCCACCGCCTCCACCAAATGTGTCATTTCACTCCCTTCCACAAGTGCAGTGGCTCACCTCTGTTCTAGATCAGCCCCTTAGTATGCTTTCCAAGGATCTCACAGATCTACCTTTCTGTCCTCATCTCCTTCCATCCTCCAGTGTACCCTCTGTCCCAGCCTCACTACACTAAGCTTTCCCCACATATATCCTGCATTTTGCCAATATGGTTCCCTTCCTTGTTCTTCACTCATTCTTGAAGACCCTGCTTCAACACCACCTCCTTCTGAGAGCTTCCTGGTGCCTAGTGGCACCACAACCCCAGTTTGAATGAGCTTCAGCTTCAGCTCTGTTCTCAGGGCATGATTCTCTATTTAGATTACCTTTTATCTTCAATGTAGTGGATTTAATTGTTAACAATCTTTTCTCCTCCAATAGATTCCAGGCTCCTTGAGAATGGTGAAGGACACCATTTCATTTCTGCATCCTTCTGCAAGTTCTACTAAAGTAGCTGGTACATTGATCATGTTCATTGGAAATTCCCTGAAGAGTCTATTTCTTACAAGTAAAAGAAATGCCAGGCAACATTTGCTAAGTCATTTGTTTTGAGGTAAATCAAAGTAACAGATGATACAACTCCCTTAATTTTCATAATGAAGGTGTATCTTTCAGGTGTGGCTGAAAGATTCTAGAGTGGCACCGTCCGGTATGGTGGCTATTCAAGTTTAAATTATTTAAAGATAAATAAAATGTGGAGTGCCTGGTTGGCTCAGTTGGTTAAGCATCCGACTTTGACTCAGGTCGTGATCTTGCGGGTTTGTGGGTTCGAGCCCCGCACCTGGCTCTGTGCTGACAGCTCAGAGCCTGGAGCCTGCTTTGGATTTTGTGTCTCCCTCTCCCTCTCCCTCTCTGCCCCTCCCCCACTCACACTCTACCTCTGTCTCCAAAATAAATAAACATTAAAAAAATTAAAAATAAATAAGATGTAAACTTCACTTCCTTAGTCATATTATTCACATTTTAAGTGCTCAATAGACTCATGTGGTTAGTGGCTAGTATATGGTTAGCACAGGTATAGAATATTTCCATCCATCGCTTGCAGGAAACTCTATTAGATAGCATTGATCTAGAAAGATAATTGGTACAGATCAGTGGAGTTCAAATAAAGTACATATACCATTAAAAAATTATTCTTACAAGGACTTTAGGATTAACACCGATACTACCATCTTGGAAAATATTTGTTAACTCTTTCCCTTTGGAATATTCAACACTTGGTCAGTGACTCAGGGTTACAGAAGAGAAATAAGGAGAAAAATAGAAGCCGTTGGTAAAACATATGTGTTAGAAAATTGCTTTGAGGAAAATCTCAGCAATCAGAATCTTCTGCCTTAAAAGCAACTAACGATCATTAAAGGCAGATCTCCATGGGCCTTTTCCAAGATATATAGAGTTTTTATAAAAAGGTATACAGAGTAAACTAAATATCTACTTTCATCTTAAAAATCTGGTCCCAGCAAAAGGCCAACAAGTTTCAGTTCATCATCCTGACCCTTCAAAAAAGAAATCTTTCAATCAAGAGATAATGAAAGTTGGTAAAAGCAATTTCAGAGGTGTGCTCAGGTAAATTTTTTTCTTATAAACCAGTAATACTGGAAACCCTGGACTTCCCATTTGCTCTGAGCTCCTTCTATCTGTCATGTACAGGCCCTGAAGGAGAAAAGAAAGAGGTTGGGGGCGCCTGGGTGGCTCAGTTGGTTAAGTGCCTGACTTCGGCTCAGGTCATGATCTCACTATTCGAGCCCTGGGTTGGGCTCTGTGCTGACAGCTCAGGACTTGGAATGCTTCAGATTCTGTGTCTCCCTCTCTCTGCACCTCCCCCACTCACACTCTGTCTCTCTCAAAAATAAATAAACATTTAAAAAAATTAAAAAAAAAAAGTAAGAGGTTGTCTGCAGACAAGGCGCGTAAAGACTGGGATTGTAAAAATGTGTTCATGCATTTGAATTGTCTGGTAATCTTCCTGATGTGTATGTCAAAATAAAAAGTAGCATATGCCTTTAAATGAGGCAAGGAATGGACCATATTCTACAGATGTCTGATAAACACAGCATTATGTACATTTCATCTTAGAGAGGAATTTACGTTTGAAGACTAAATATTAATCCCCTCAAAACACTGCCGTGAAGAAGGTACAGAGAAAGGTGTATAGAGGCATTTTATACAATGGAAACAAGAGTATATATATCCTGTATCATTTGTCCTCGATTCTTAAAATGCACACTTTTCAAGGCATTTGGAAGAGAGAGGAAGAGTTCGATTTTTCATCAAAAACGTTAGAAAGGTCAATGGGTCAAGATTTACTGGTGCCAGTGAGAGCTGGCACTTTCCCCAGTGACTTCTTCTGACTCTTTTGGCCAGTTCCCTAAAACTGGGTGTTCTTTAAGGTTTTCTCCTTAAAACCCTCCTTTCGTTTCTCTCTGGACTCTTTCTTGACCCTTCACCAAATTGCACAACTCCTAACTCCAATTACTTCCTCCAAGGTAATGACTCCTAAATCAACCTTCCCTACCCCGAGCTCTCTGTGCATGGAGGGATAATGAGTGCAGGCTGACATAGCTGGTTTGGGGACCAAATTTTGAGTAGCAAGTCTCTAGATAAGGGCTTGACAAACCTTTTCTGCACATGGCCAAATAACCTCTGTCTCCATTACTCAACTCTGTCATTATAGCATGAAAGCAGCTGTAGACAATATATAATCAAATGGGCATAGTTGTCTTCCAATAGAGTTTTATTTTCAGAAACAAGAGGCAGGCAGGATTTGGTTATAGTTTGCTGATTTCTGTTGATCACTGATTTTCAAAAAAGAAGCCCCTGCAGAATCCGCTCAGAGATAAAGAATGACAGGGAATGAACAATTTAACTTTAATCCATTTTGTTGACACAGCTGAGCAAGATCTCATTTGCAGAAAGGGTTTCATGGCCAAAAGTTTGAAAGCCACTCATCTACATGTTCTCGGAGGTTCATTCTAGGTATATATCGGTCACCTCCCTCAGCTGGTCACTGTCTGCTTCTGCTTTGATCCATTTTCTGTGCCAAAGTGGTAACATAATTGTCCACTTCTGACCATATCACTTCTCAAACTTCAGTGATTCCCGTGAGCCATTCCCAACCTACCTCCTTAATCTCCTTCTACTGGCCTCTAACATACTTTATGGTTTAGCCACACAGGACTCTAGCCTGCCACTCTGCAAAGACGTTTTCTCTTCTCTCTTTCCACATGTTCTCCCCTTTCCTGTCACCCCTTTTCCCTCCCAACCTGCCTTTCCACTTGGCGATCCTCAAATGCTACTTGCTCTGTGGAGTCTTCTAGAATTTCACCCACCAGAAACAGTCTCCTCCATGCTTCTAGGTGCTTCCCTCAGTGGGCTTTTATGTGTCCAGGTCCCAGCTCCCCTACTGGATTAATGTTCCTTAAGGGCAGGGATCACATTTTATGGGATCTTTCTACCCAGCATGGGTACCATATGCCTAGCAGTCACTGGAGTTCCTTATCTGGATTGAAACAGGGCGTGCCCTGGCACAGTGCATCCCACCTGCCCTAGGACTTCTTCACCTGCCTGTCATGTTCTCACTTCTCCCTCCTCTGCCGCCCATAGAGGACCACAGTTACAAGGCACAGGTGTTTCCCGCTATTCCCAGATAATAAGAATAGCTGCTTGATGCTTAGGAGCTGAGAGAACAAGTTCCAGGTAAGCTAACAGTGAAAGGGACGTGAGAAAGGGGTGGAGAGGGAGAGACAAATCCAGAAACCTTAGGTGACAGGCAAACAAGGCCTCTGACCCAGATGGGCAAGGTCTAGGAAGGGGCAATTGCCAGGGCTTTGAGAGCCAGAGTCATGCAGGGAAAAGAGAGCAGCAGGGCTCTGAAAGGGATACATCTATGCTGCACATTTACAGCTGTTTAACTTTGTATTTCTAACCCTCTGAGCCTTATGTGCACATGAAGAATAAAAATATCTTTTTAAGGGGCGCCTGGGTGGCTCAGTCAGTTAAACGTCCGACTTCGGCTTGGGTCATGATCTCGCGGTTCGTGGGTTCGAGCCCCGTGTTGGGCTTTGTGCTGACAGCTCCGAGCCTGGAGCCTGCTTCAGATTCTGTGTCTCCCTCTCCCTCTGCCCCTCCCCTGCTCACGCTCTGACTCTCTTTGTCTTTCAATAATAAATAAATGTTAAAAAAAATTTTTTTTTATATCTTTTTAAATGTTCTGAGGATTAGGAAAATAATGTGTCTGTTGCAGAATAGGGGCTCAATAAGTGGTACTGGAGATTGTGAAGAAGGGGAGTGAAGAGGCAAAGGAGATTTTTAAAAAAGAGGAAATGGGGGGCGGCTTAGGTGGCACAGTCGGTTGAGTGTCTGACTTTATTTTGGCTCAGGTCATGATTTCACTATTGGTGAGACAGAGCCCTCGCTGAGCTCCTCAAGCTAAGTGTAGAAGCTCCGTGGGATTCTCTTTCCCTCTCTCTCTTTGTTCCTCCCCAGCTCGTATACACGCACACTTGCACACGCCAGCTCTCTCTTTCCCAAAATAAATAAAACAAAAGAGGAAATGTATTTCTTTTTTTTATGTTTATTTATTTTTTCAGAGAGAGAGAGAGCAGGAGTGGGGGAGGGTCACAGAGAGGGGTAGACACAGAATCTGAAGCAGGCTCCAGGCTCCGAGCTGTCAGCACAGAGCCCCATGTGGGGCTCAAACTCAAAAACCGTGAGATCATGACCTGAGCCGAAGTGGGACGCCCAACCCACTGAGCCACCCAGGCGCCCCGAGGAAATGTATTTCTTAAGATAAATGCTATTAATTGATTTTCATCTTCACCTGGGATTTATCTAGCAAATTACTTTGGTCTCCTTTCTAACTCTGGTTGAAGGGAGAAGGTAGGGGTCTAGCATATGGATAGGAATCACCTGGGCACCATTAACATGCAGGTTTTCACCCACTGGGTCTGGATGGGTCTGAGATCGGACTTTAATGATGTAATACAGCTGATCCATGCATGAACCACAGTCTAAGTAGCAAGGTGGTGGTCCACGTAAGCTGTTGATGTAAAGGAAGATGGATGGGCACGCTGGCCTGACTGGTTTCCTTTTCTCGCATGTCGAAAAGCTCCTGTTCTTCATTCTTCAAAAGAATGGAGCCTTGAACCAAGGGAGGTTAAAGTCGGGAAGCATAGCACCACGTGCTACCAAAGGGCAGGGAAATTACGAGGGAAAAAGAGAACTTTTGTTCTCTGGGGCTTATCTGCAGACCACATTCAGACACAAGGGAACTTAGATCTCTTTGGACTTTGCTTGAAATGCTGGACTAGAAAAGGAGTCAGTGAGAGGCAAGATGGCATCTGAGGGCTTTGCAACAAACCATTAATACCTTCCCCCCCTAGCAAAGTCGTGTGATGAGATGAAGAAAGTACTAACACACACTGTCAACAGACTTCTAGTAAATTACCTAGACCATCTGGATGGTTTCCCCACAACATACTGGAAACAATAACTAAAGCAAAGACAGCAAATTATTAAGTGGTGGGTGTGTACGTGTTCACCGAACAGTTCTTTCAGCTTCCCTGCATATTTGAAAGTATTTATAATAAAACTTTGAAAAAATTATGTTTCCTACCTCTCTCGTGGTTTCCATAAGGTAGAAATGAGATAAATACAGTAGATATATCCAAATAATGTTAGCTTAGTCTGAACAGTGGGTACCCTCTGAGGGACTTTCTCTTAGCCGTTTTAGAAATTATAAGCGTAGGGGCAGCTGGGTGGCTGATTTGGTCAAGCATTCGACCCTTTCAGCTCAGGTCACGATCTCACAGTTTGTGGGATCGAGCCTTGCATCGTGGTCCATGCTGACAGCATGGAGCCTGCTTGGGATTCTCTCTCCCTCTCTCTCTGTCTCTCCCCTGCTTGAATGCGTGTGTGTGCGTGCACTCTCTCTCAAAATAAATAAATAAATATACATAAAATATATGAGGGGATACACAAGAAAATAGTAACATAAGGTCACCTTATGGTTTGGCAGAGAATGTCATAAATCCACAAATGCTAGTCTAAGGAGGAAGCTGTTTAAGTCTATCAAAATGGTGTCACTAGAAGAATGGGGACATTGTAAGCCGTGTGCATGACACCATATAATATGGGGTAGGGGAGGAGGTACAGGAGTCAGCAGGCTCTTACTTCTAGGCTCTTCCTGGAACTGGCTGGCAGCAATCTGGCAGGCCTTTGACATGAGTTCCAAGGACTCCATTGGGAGTTCCTTCTGAATGGACAGAATGTTTTGTCAGAATAATCAGGGCTTTCTTCCTAAAGTGCACTTGGCCAGGAAAGAAAGCAAGAACCTTTAGGGGGGCCAATGTTCTGGGAGTAGTTGGCCCTGAAGGGATGCATAGAAGAAGGGGTACAATAAATAAACATTAAAATAAATTTAAAAAGGCAGGGTGGGGGCGGCTGGGTGGTTGAGTCGGTTGAGCGTCTGACTTCAGCTCAGGTCATGATCTCACAGTTCGTGGGTTTGAGCCCCATGTCAGATCTGCACTGACAGCTCAGAGCCTGGAGCCTTCTTCAAATTCTGTGTCTCCGTCTCTCTCTGCCCCCTCCCCCACTCGGATTCTGTCTCTCAAAAATAAATAAACATTAAAAAAAATCAAAAACAAAAAAGAAGAAGGGCTACATTGTAAGGATGGTAGAGGGGATTTTGAGCAACTTCGATAAGCAGTCTTGTGGAAGCAACCCTCATAGGCAGCCGACCTGAGCATTATAATGCTTACCTCCTGCTCTTATACCCCTAGAGATAGGAAGTGTGGCTGGAGAACAGGAGAATGCCAAAGCTAGAAAGGCCAGGGGCAAGTGAGAGCTTGAGCAGCAGGACTTGATTTGGTGAAGAAATCACAAGGAACCACAGGAACAATAATACCTCGCCTCTTTACAACAGTCAGAATCTTCAGACATTAACTGTATTTGGGACTCTTCAAGCGTAGGGGTCGTGAATTCCCCATTTATTGCACTGGTTGCAAGTTGGGGCCTCCTTGAATACAATGTATTGTTCTTTTGGGCATCATGGAAGACTGTGATCTTGGCCCCCCTGGGCAATATGCACCGTGTTAAATGATTTGCATACCCAAGAGCACAGAAGTTCCTCACCTCATCTCCAACATGCTCCGTCCACATGTTTTGAGAACTCTATGTAACAGTTTAGTTTTAACACACATCTTTGACTAAGCATGAGGCCTGTGGTTGCCAACAGGCAATACTAGATTAGACTCCTATGGCCATTAGCCATTTTATGAGAGGCCTGGGAAATCAATTACAAACAAGAAGTGGAGGATGAGGGCTATGGGTGATGGTGGTGGTGGTTGCTGGGGGGGTATGGGCAAGGACCCGAAAGGAAACTGTTCATTCTGATGGGGGGGGGGGGGGGAGTGGTGGCGGGAGATAGTGCCTGCAGACCCAAGAGGAGTCACAGCAAAAGGAAGCCTGGGGGTTTCCACTTTTCCCAAGATTTATATGTCTAATTTCCTATGTATTCAGAGGATTGGTGAGGAGTTGCCAGGTCTTCTCAGGGACTCCACAGCTGCTTGACGATCGTATTACGGATTCTCAAAGGTGGGCCAGACTTCAAAAGAAAGTTTTTGTGACTCTAATGATGGAAATATGAGTTACCCATGCTGCTTTCTGTGTATTAATTAACCTCATATTCTGCAATAATCATTGCTATGATCACTTATTCCAGGAATGCTTTTTTCAATTCTTTTGGCTTTTCTACATGGACTATCATGTCATCTGTGAACAAAAACCGTTCATTCCTTCCTTTCCAAACTGTACCTTTTATTGCCTTTTCTTGTCTTACTGTATTAGTTAGGATTTTCAGTACAATGTTAAAAGGGAATGGTGAGAAGGGACATCCTTCCCCTGTACCCGATCATTATGGGAAAGCTTCAAGTCGCTCACGTTATGATGCTTTTTGTTTTTAAATTTTGTTATGCTTACAAAAGTAGAAATACAGGCTCATTAAACATTTTCATATGTTTCAAGAAATATGTAATATGAGAAGTGGGAGTGTTTTCAATCCCTAACCACTTACCCAAGTTGTCGTTGCCAGTTATTTGGTATGTCTCTCAAGATGGCATACTTTGTGATTTTGAAGCAGATTGTGTATGTCTTAGCACACATCTGTGACCAAGAAAAAAAAATGCGCCACAAACTGAGATTCCTTGGTAGTTTGGGGTATAGGTATCAAGCTGTGTATACATTTGAGTATAAAAGAGACAGAATAAATGTGATAAAATCGCCCCTACTCTTTTTCTGGGAAGTGCTCTCCAGTTCTTGATTTTTATCTTTCATGGGAAATGGTGCTAGAACTAGGTGGCTAGATCATTTATTTAACACGGATATGTTAAAACTGACTTCAGTTACAGAATGCCCTAGCGAGAATTACCTATAAATAAACAAAGTAACTGGTTATGAATTATGACCCACATATGCACTCACCTGTTGGACAGCTGTCCAGAACATGGTGGGCTATGTATGGCTTCTGCCCAAGGATCCTTGAAGTTCTTATGAATACATGAAGGGAAGAAACCATATCTTAGATGTCCCCTGGAGGGGGGACTTAAGGAAAATTCTTAAGGAAGTGATTGGTTAGAAGACCCCATCCTGGAAGTGAAACCTTGTACCTTTGGGGATGTACCACCAGCAATCAGTTCCAGACATTGGTGCCAGCTGGTTGGGGATGTGTGTTGCTTGGAGAAAGCTGGTGCAGAGGCCCAAAAGGGGTCTAGGAATGGGTCCTGTGCTACTGTTGCTACCCCTGCTCAGTGTATGCTCCCACACCCAACTTTTTCAGAATGTTTGATAGAATATGTCTTGGTTCGGGTGGGAGGGAGGGCAGGGTGGGTGATGGGTATTGAGGAGGGCACCTTTTGGGATGAGCACTGGGTGTTGTATGGAAACCAATTTGACAGTAAATTTCATATATTAAAAAATAAATAAATAAATAAATAAAAAATAAATTAAAAAAAATTAAAAAAAAAAAAAAGAATATGTCTTGGTTCATGAAATAGATTTGCAATTTTGAGACTTCCTAAATGGCCATCTCTAAGCAGCTATAGGGATTCCTGGCTCCAGTACATGTGTAAAGTTCAGTTGGGTTTTCTAGAACAGGTAAGCTGTGTCCAATTACTGGCTTTCTGTAATCAAGTTGCTAGATAGAATTTAGCAATCATCAAGGACTCCTGTGGCTAGTTGTTTAGCTTTTGAGCATTAAGTACGATCTAATACAAATCTTCATTAAGGGGCACCTGGGTGGCTCAGTTGTTAAGTATCTGACTCTTGATTTCGGCTCAGGGCATGATCTCACCGTTCATGAGATGAAGCCCTGCCTTGGGCTCTGGGCTCACAGTGCAGGATCCTTTCTCTCATTCTCTCTCTCTCTCTTCCTCTTTCTGCCCCCCCCCCCAAAATAAATAGAATTTAAAAATCATCATTAAAAAAAGCCTTGGGGCACCTGGGTGGCTTAGTTGGTTAAGTGTGCGACTTCGGCTCAGGCCATGATCTCACGTTTCATGAGTTCAAGCCCCGCGTCGGGCTCTGTGTTGACAGCTCAGAGCCTGAAGCCTGCTTCAGATTCTATTTCCCTCTCTCTCTGCCCCTCTCCCACTCACTCTCTGTATCTTTCAAAAATAAATAAACATTAAAAAAATTTTTTTTAAAACTTAAAAAAAAAATTTATTCTATCACGTGTTATATTTTATTTATTGTGATATAGTTCATTTTAAAGAATAGAGATAAACAATATGAAGAAAAATGAACTGTAATCCTTCTACCCAATGATAACTATAATTAATATTTTTGTATATTTCCTTCTAAAATTCCCATACTTTGGGGCACCTGGGTGGCTCAGTCGCTTAAGTGTCTGACTCTTGATTTTGGTTCAGGTCATGACCTCATGGCTCATGGGGTTTGAGCTTCACGTCGGGCTTTGAGCTCACAGCACGGAGCCTGCTTGGGATTCTCCATCTCCCTCTCTCTCTGCCCCTCCCCTGCTCATGCTCTCTCTCTCTGAAAATAAACATTAAAAGTAGATAAATAAAACTTAAAAAGATAAAATTCCCATGCTTTAATAAGCTTTCAATAAATAGATATTTTATAGTTATATGAGAAGTTTTCCTTCCTCCTTTTATTTCAACTTAGGGATAGCTATGATGTTTCTTTTTATTTTTCCCTCCAGAATTGCTATATTGTTTGTATTTTTCAAAAACAGTTGACCATGAATTATTTTTATTCATCCTAATGACAACCTTGGGGGTTTTAAATACCGTATCTGTTTCCTTATCTTCTAGATAAAGACACTGGGAGCAATGGTATTTCTTTATGAAAGTATGAAGATCATTGTGTTAACTACAAGTTCACATGCAAATAAAAAATTGGTTTGCTTTGGTTATTTAAACACACTCTGTTCAAATGGAATTCTTTTTTACATACATTTTTTTAGGAAGGTTTTTTTAAAAAAGAGCTTTAGAACTATAGACTGAAGTCCTTGGGCCTTGGTTAGCACTGCTTTAGTTTGAACCTAAAAAAGGCTATAACATTTCTGTCCTCCAAATCCAAACTGGGTTTGGGGCACCTGAGTGGCTCAGTCGACTGAGGGTACAACTTTGGCTCAGGTCATGATCTCACCATTCCTGAGTTCGAGCCCCATGTCGGGCTCTGTGCTAACAACTCAGAGCCTGGGGCCTGTTTCAGATTCTGTGTCTCCCTTTCTGTCTCTACCCCTCCCTCGCTAGTGCTCTCTCTCTCTCAAAAATAAATAAACATTAAAAGAAATTAAAAAAAAATAAATTTAACTGGGTTCTGTATTCTCTGCCTCAGTGTTTATAAGTCTTTTGTCTCCAAAGAGACTTATTCAACTAAAGAGTCACATTACTCAGACTGGAGTCATGTGGGCCACTGGGTAAACAGCCAACCTGGACACACAACTGTTGAATATTTAATGTTCAGGATATATTTAGTGAAAAAGCAAGCTACCAAATAGTAGTCATAACATAAACCTAGTTTTATGAAAGTATAAGATTAGATAGATACACTTACATAGAAAAAATATGGAAATGCTATAATCTAAAATATCAACAGCGTTTATCACTAGATGATATAGAGTCATGGGTGATTATTATTATTTTATTCATGTTTACATTTAATTTTTTTCTTCAATAGGCATAGATTACATTTTCATATATTATTTTTACAATCAAACACAATTTTATTTTACAGTAAGATCATAGTCTTTATTGATCAAAAATAAAATGATATTTCAAAAAAGGAAATTGTTATTTCCAACACATTCTCCCTCCCAATAACTCTCCTTCAAAAAAAAAAGTTTATTTATTCATTTTGAGAGCAAGACAGAACAGGGTAGGGACAGAGAGAGGGAGAGAGAGAATCCCAAGCCAGTCCACGCTGTGAGCACAGAGGCTGACACAGGGCTTAATCTCACGAATGTGAGATCATGAAGAGCTGAAACTAAGAGTTGGACGCTTAACCGACTGAGCCATCCAGGCACCTCCCAATACCTCTCCTTCTTATCTAAAACTTTAATCTAACTAAGTGCTATATGGTGTCCTCTCAACTCTGAGAGGATGGTTTAAGAAGCAGAAAATTTGCAAGAGTGGAGTGGGAAGGGGAATAAAACACCAGCATGTATTATATGTATGACATTCAATTTAATTCAGCTGTATATTACCTTGGTGCATATGCATTTAATTATTTGCATTTTTAAGATTACATCTTTCAGCCTGTAAAACCAGCCCAAAGCCCCTTTATGTGGAAAGGGGGAGGGGGGGGAAGACCTGTCTTTGAGTCCATATTCCATTACTGTGCTGTTAGTTATATCTAATCAGAGTAAATGGTGGAGGGGAGGTATAGTGGCTAGCTGATCTATTTCTCAGTTTCAGAAGAATGATTTTCCCTTTCTTCTGGAACAGCAGACTGGAGTGGTTTTAGTTTGCTAAAGCCAAACGTGAAAATTTTTATAGCCTTGGAAGAGTGACATTGTTATTGTAGATGCCATTCTCACAAGCATAACTTTGTTACGTGCCTATTTTTTTTTTCATTTCAGTATTCTAACATTTGAAGATTATCTAAGACAGATTGATTTTGCCTTGTTTGTTTTTACAGATCTGTTAAAATGATGTCAGGATTACTCAATCCCAGTATGGTCTTAAATTTTAGAAGATCAACTCTGAAATCTGGATGAATTTCACAGCATTTACAGTAGTGTGCTTCTGCATATCTGCTGAACTTTGGAGATCATGATATATCCCTTTGTCTTCACTTACTGAAGCCTTTTGGATTTTTCTGTAATAAAATACTAAATCGAATGCACAACTTGAATTAATTGGCTGGGATGAAAGGAATGACTCATCCTGGGTTGGCGCAAATTGAACCTGACCTTGGAGTTTTCGTTCTGTAGCTCAGAGAGCAGGGCAATTCCGAAAATGGCACTGGCAGTGGTTCGTAAAGTCATGTTTCCCCTAACTTTCTCAGTTGTTTGTTGAGTCATTAAGGACCGTTAATTTTGGCTCTGTCAGAAGCCAGGAAAAAGCATGTTTGCCAAATCACGTTCCAGAGCTAGGATGTAGAATGACAGGGAACATAACAGCCAAGTCACTCCTGAAATGTTTGGTTCAGTCATCTTTCCAAAATTAACATAGTTAAACAAAACCCCGGAACAGATCACTCCTCTCCTGCCCCTACTTCCTCCTTGCTCTTGACCAATAGGAGGACCCCAGAAGTGGAAGGCTCAGGCATCTTCACAAAAATGAAGCCAGGCCACAATGACAGGTTCCCAAGGGTGGCTGACCACAGCTTTTGCCTCCGACACAATTGCTGAAGCAGCCACCTGAGGAGAAGGCACTTTGCTGAGGATCTGTGCCCGGGGCCCATTTTCATGCACACAGAAGCACAGAGAGACCCCCTGGTTAGATAATCAGTAGCGTTTCTTCCTGCTGCAAAATTCTGTAGTTGTCATTTGGGCTTTGTGGCCCCAAATTCAAATGACCTGATCATAATTCTTAATTCCTGAGAAAAAGCAAAAAAGAAATAAACATGGTTACCACAGGCCCAATGTCCTTTGGTAACTGATCAAGCCTGGGGACTGACACATAGGTAGTGTATGGGAGATGGCGGGTGTGTATGTGCATGTCTGTTGGGGGCAGACTTTCTTAACTTTGTGTAACTGAAAGGGCAGACCTACACCGGTCGACTCCATCTTGTTCTGTGTCCTCCACCTTGAGTGACTATGTCCCCGACATGCCCCCTTTCCAGGAAAATCGCAGGAACCTCAGACCATGCCTCCTCCCCTTGAGTAACCTCCCGCTCACCCGTTCAAACTTCCCGATCAAAACACCCCGGCAACCTGCGTAACAGGACTCCGACCCTTCCCCAGCCAATCGGCCAAGGCCACAGCCATTATCTCACCAACTGCCCCTAGACCCCAATAAAACCTTTGTGCTTTTGAAACTCGCTCTCTCCCTCCGGCATCTCACCGCTGTGTCGGTGCAGGTAGGGGATTGAGCTCAAGCTAGCTCGAATAAAGGCTCTTTGCTTTTGCATCGGACTCGGCTCCCTGGTGGTCTTTGGGGATCATGAATTCTGGGCATAACATAACCTTCTTCCCTATCTACCAAGAACAGTTCCTTTCTGGTCTCCTAAGGAAACGGCCTTCACCTTTGTTTGTTTGTTTCTCTTAGTTACTTGTTCATTCCCTCTTGCTCTTTATTTTTTTAATTTTTATTATTTTTTTATTTTTTAAAGAGAGAGTGTGGGGACGGGGCAGAGGGAGAGGGACAGAGAATCTTAAGCAGGCTCCACCCCCAGTGCAGAGCCCGATGTGGGGCTTGATCTCATGACTGTGAGATCATGACGTGAACTGCAGTCAAGAGGTGGACACTTGACTGACTGAGCCACCCAGATTCCCCATCTTGCTCTTTATTTTAATATTCATTCAACAGACATTTACTGGGACTTTCAGACATTTCTTCTTCAGAGACAGCATGACACAGCTGAAAGAAATTTGACTTTGAAGGTTGCAGACAGGATCTGAGACCCAAACTCCATCACTTCCACACCTGATAAGCTTGGACAAGTGACTTTGAGTCAGAACACAGAATGGGAATAGCACATCCTTCCTACTCCCGTGAGAATGCATTTTGCAAATTGTTTAAAAAGTAGAAAGATTTTTATTAATTTGTAGATGCCCCTAGGGATGGGGACCTAATAAACTTGTCTTTAGCATTTTGGTTTGAATTCACCTATAAAGTGCATTTGACTTTTTTGGTGAGAGTGCAGGCTTGTCAGGATTGGGGTGTGTTGGGAGAGGATACCTCAGTAGAGAGACTCAAAGCAGACAAAGAACATTAAACCACCTTGGGAAAGGGAGATTCTTTAAGGAGAGAAAATGGGCTGAATGAATAGGTGAGGGGCCCTCAGAAAATACTTTGCCCACTTCAATTTTCCTGTGGTCAAGCCCTGATTGCTATGACCTGGATACACAGTGGACTGTGACCTTCAGGTGGAGCTGCTTAGGTTACTCAGGACAAAGGCCACTCATTTTGCAAACTGCTATGCTCTAGGAACCCCCAAATCATAAGTTCTTAGGTTATTAGGCCTTGAGGTTAGGAATTGGTTCTCTTTCTAGCACTGGGGCTAGCCAGTAAGCTTGAATTAGAGTTTTTTGGGTTTCTTTTTAAGTTTAATTATTTATTTTGAGAGCGAGAGAGAAAGGGGGGGGGGGGGTTAGAGAGAGAGCAAGAGTGAGGATCCCAAGTAGGTTCTGTGCTGTCCACACAGAGCCTGATGTGGGGCTCAAGCTCCCAAACCATGAGATCATGACCTGAACTGAAATCAGGAGTGGGATGCTTAACTAACTGAGCTACTGAGGCACTGCAAATTCAAGTTTAAATTAATAAAAACAGTTGACTCTTGAACAGCACAGAGGTTAGAGATGCCGACCTCCTGCATAGTCAAAAATCTGCATATAAATTTTGACTCCACCAAAAAACTATTAATAGCCTACTGTTGAGAAGCCTTACTGATAATATAAAGTCGATTAACATATATTTTGTGTTAAATGTATTATATACTGTATTCATACAATAAATAAGCCAGAGAAAAGAAAATGTTATTAAGGAAATTGTAAGTAAGAGAACATGTATTTATAGTACTGTACTGCACTTATTGAAAAAAATCTGTATATAAGTGGACTCATGCAGTTAAGCCCTTGTTGTTTAAGGGTCAACTGTATATACTAAAAAAGGGCAATTCTTTTTTTTTTATTTTTTTTAAATGTTTATTCATTTTTGAGAGACAGAGAGAGAGTGAGTGGGGAAGGGGCAGAGAGAGAGGGAGACACAGAATCCAAAGCAGGCTCCAGGCACTGAGCTGTCAGCACAGAGCTTGACGCAGGGCTCAAACCCACGGACTGTGAGATCATGACCTGAGTTGAAGTCAGACGCTCAACCAACTGAGCCACCCAGGTGCCTAAATGTCAATTCTTTGTGTCAAAATGATTCAATGAAACAGACCTGCTGTTGTGTTATACTTTTGTACACATTGTGGGAAGGCCATGGAGTCAGGCATCTCGGGTTCTGGTTTCAACTCTGCCAGCTGCGGTGCCCTAGGCAAATCACTCACAAGAGTCTGGTTTGAATGCAGTATTTCTCGAAGTGTAGTTCTTGGATTACCTGCATCAGAATGACCTGGGCTCCTTAAACATTTCTGAACTATTTCTTAAATCTGGTGAAAAAGAATCTCTGGGGATGAGGTCCCAGAATCTGTATTTTTAACAAGTGCCCCAGGCCAGTTGCCATGCACACAGGGACTCACTGGCTAGGACCCTCACGAGGATCTCTTCCTACTCTAAAATTCTGTTCATTCTCATCACCTGGATTTTACTTAGCTCTATTTTCTGTGAACAACATGACATTAAAAGGAGAAAGGCCATGACATTGGCTAAGAACCTATTTGCCTCGTGCTATTTGGGCCCTTATACCCATTGTCTTATTTTTCTGCACAATAATCCTTTGAGGTAGGTGTTACTGTTAGTAGCATAGTATGCATAGATTCCAAGTTGGAACTTTGTACAAACTTCTAGCTAAAAGAAGGATAAGTTCTGGGGATGTAATGTATAGCATGGTAACTATATTTACCAGTATTATTTTATAGATTTGCAAGTTGTCAGGGGGGTGTATTTTAAAAGTTCTCATCCATACACATGCACAAGTTATAACTACATGACATGATGGATGTAATAGCTAACCTCATTGTGGTAATCCTTCTCTCTCTCTCTCTCTCTCTATATATATATATATATATAAACACACATATATATAATAACTACATTGTATACCTTAAACTTATACAATGTTACATGTCTATTGTATATCTCAATAAAGCTGGGGAAAAAAAGTTGGGACTCTGGTTTCAAAGTCAATGTTTTGTTTGTTTGTTTTTGCCACAGTATCAGGCTATAGTAAGAAACTACAGAACTTAATATAATTGATAAGCTCTAGTGCTGGCACCTTTATCTTCATACAATAGATTGCTATTTTAAGAACTGTTTCTTCATCCTTTCTGAGGTTCTCCTATTGTGAACATTAATTACCTAATGTGATGATGACAATATAAAAACAGTAAGCAGGGGCACCTGGCTGGAGCAGTCAGTGGAACATGAGACTCATGATCTCAGGATTGTGAATTTGAGCCCCACAATGGGCACAGAGCCTACTGAAAAAATAAACAACAAACAAACAAACAAACAGTAAGCTTCATTTTAATTACTCTTTACCTTATTTTTCTGACCTATTTAAAATATATTCTTATTCTATGCATTTTATAAGGCAATTTAAGTCCTTTCTGTGTGATAGGGAATAAACTGGATATAAATAACAAAAAGCTGTATTATGAACTCATTTAATAATTGCATTCATTAATTCAGAAAAGAAAATACATGAAGTTGTGATAGTCCATGATAATTTCAGTTTATAAAATCTCAAACTTATAACTAGCTACAAGATGGAGGGAAATAGTAATGAATCAGACAAGAAATAGATTTGAAATTTGATGAGAGCTATCTTTTGTATGCTTCTACCCGAGGTTACCTACTTCAAACGAAGAGAAGGGGTCCTGGCAGGCTGAAATATATAAAGTTCTTTAAACATTTTTTTTTTTAATTTTACATTTATTCATTTTTGAGAGACAGAGTGAGACAGAGCGTGAGCTGGGAGGGGGAGAGAGAATGAGACACAGAATCTGAAGTGTTCAGCACAGACCCCGACGTGGGGCTTGAACCCATGAACCATGAGATCATGACCTGAGCTGAAGTCAAACACTCAACCAACTGGGCCACCCAGGCACCCCTATAGAGTTCTTTTAGAAGGAGAAGGAGGTTGATTTGTTTGGAAACTAAGTTAAAGTCCATGTGAAAGAGGACTTGCTGTTTTCTCTCCAAACTATTTGTAGGGGAATAAGAGAAGAATGCCAGAGGATCAAGTTTGGGCATGATTAGGAAAGTACATTAACTGGGTCATCCAAGAAATTTTTCCTGCTGGTGACCAGTTTGAACTGGTCAAAACAGAAATCATCTGGCCTCATTACTTATTTCTTGTGATCCATTATCTTTGTCTCTGGTCCGTGAGAAAAGCAGTTTTATCTAATTTCAAGCTTAGATGAAAAGAAAAGATGAGCATAGTATTATTTTTCCTATGTTTGGACAGATCTGTGTTATGATAAGGGTATAGGAAGAGGCCCCCATGTGGTTTGGAATAAGGTTTATAGAAAGAACATTATAAAGCCATAAAGAACGTAAGGTATTGTTATTTTTTGGATTAAGACAATACAGCTGGAAGGAACCCTAGATACCATCTAACTCCTTCATGTTACAGGAACTGAGGCCTATGAGAGTCAAGTTCACTCATTGCCTAAGAGCACACACCAAGTAGTGGTAAGCAGTGTAGATACTGGAGCCTGACGTACCTGTTTGAGGCTCAGTCTTGCCACGTACCAGTGTGTGACTTTGGGGTTGAGGAGAGCCTCACAGAGGTGAAGGGCTGTGTCGCACAGAGTGAATAGAGTTTGCCAGATGGGCAGGCATTCCAGACCAAGAGACTGAGGGTATGTCCAAAGAGCAAGGGGTGGGGAGGGGGAGAAGCCTGTAGGAGGAGCCTGTGTGGATGGATGTAGCTGGTGGACACAGTCCTTATGGGTCAGCAAAGAGAAATCGTGGGGGAGGAAACCTGTTGCCCTGGCCCTTCCAGAGGACACTTCATTGCCACATTTTTTTTTTTTTCTTGCTATTTCACTATTGCTTTGTATCAATAAGATACTCAAAGAAGGCTGAGTTGTTACAACTCTAGGACAGTTGTCTTCGGTCAACAGGGTCTCCCTTACTTTGCAGTCCAGGAAGGAAGGCTGGGCAGGAGTTGGGATATTGCTGGTCCCTTGGGATCCCTTCTCTTTTCCTCTGTGAGCTGAGTTCTCTTCACCCAATGCCCAGCATGGTTTTCTTGGACAAAAAATCTCTGGGTGTGGTTAGAAAACCTTAATAATAGCTACCATTCCTATGCACCTGACATTGTTCTGTTGAGTGTATTGATTTACTTAATCCTTGCAAAAACCTTATGAAGTAAGCACAACTATATTTTTTCCTTTTCTCAACTTTTCAAAACTTTTCTAGAGAAGTGTAACAAATACAAAAATATATAGAAGTTTAATATATTTTATTATATATATTAATAAATATTATATAAGATTATACCAACATACATTTATGTACATTTTTAAAATGTTTATTTATTTTTGAGTGTGAGAGAGAGTGCAAATGGGGAGGGCCAGAGAGAGAGGGAGACACAAAATCTGAAGCAGTCTCCAGGCTCCGAGCTGTCAGCACAGAACCCAGCATGGGCTCAAACTCATGAACTGTGAGATCATGACCTGAGCTGAATTCGGACGCTTAAGTGACTGAGCCACCGGGGGGGGGGGGGGGGGGGGGGGGGGGGGGGGCTAAATTTATTTTAGTTTAATACATTTTCACAAAAAGAGCATAGTCACTAGCTCCCAGCAAAAGAAACAAAATTAGCAGCACCCAAAGGGCCTTCGGTGGTCCCATCCAGTCACCAGTCCTCGTCAGTCCCCAAACCAACTACCATCCTTCCTTCCAACAGCAGAGCTCACTGAATTTGTTTTGTACAGTATTACTTGTCTGAAGCCTCTTTGATTTACATTTGATTGCATGTAATGGCAGGTCCGCTCATTTTCTCTCTGCTACATTATTTTCTCTACTGTGTATGTTGAAACATCTTAAGCTCCAGAAAAGTTGAAAAACTAGTACAGTGAACAGTTATATAGCCTTTATTTAGAGCATGAAGGATTATTATTTTCACTTTATAGATGAGGGAACTAAGACAAAGAGAAATTAGGTAAGGAGTCCAGGTCATGCCCTTATGATCTAATCTTGCCTGGCTGGCTGCTAAGTCGTAAGACTGTGGGCAAATCCCATAACTTGTCTGAAGTTGTTCTTCATTTAGAAGATGGGAGTTAACAATCCCCATTTCATTGAGTTTCCAGACTGTTGTGAGGCTCAAATGTGAGGAATATGTGAATGTGCTATGTCAAGAGTAAAGGGGTGATATTCAAAAGGGGTGTTGTTAAAAATGCAGGCTCCCAGGGGCGCCTGGGTGGCGCAGTTGGTTAAGCGTCCGACTTCAGCCAGGTCACGATCTCGCGGTCCGTGAGTTCGAGCCCCGCGTCAGGCTCTGGGCTGATGGCTCGGAGCCTGGAGCCTGTTTCCGATTCTGTGTCTCCCTCTCTCTCTGCCCCTCCCCCGTTCATGCTCTGTCTCTCTCTGTCCCAAAAATAAATAAAAAATGTTGAAAAAAAAAAATTAAAAAAAAAAAAAAAATGCAGGCTCCTGGGCCTCACTCCCTGGAGATCCTAATTCAGTAGGTCTGGGGAAGGAGGCTGAATGTGTAACAAGTACCCAGGCGATTCTAATGCACTAATTCCCTACCGCACTACGCAAAAACAATTCTTTAAAAAGAATTTTTTTAAGTTTATTTATTTGGAGAGAGAGAGGAGAGAGAGAGCGCGAGTGCATGGGAGGGGTGGAGAAGAGAGTGAACTCACAAACTGTGAGATCAGGACCTGAGAAGAAATCAAGAGTCAGATGCTTAACCGATTTAAGATTAGTCCCTGGAGCCCTCACCTTTACAGAAATAAAAAAGCAAAAGGAAGCATGCTCAGCCTTAAGGTGGACAAGTGACTCAGGGGTTTAAAACAAAAGAGGACAAAATGGAGCCATTGTAGGTGAAAGGGCAAGAGTTCTCTGTTGCAAAATGAGAGGTCAGATTAGAGGGAAGTAAAAAAAGAAAAAAAAACACTCAACTCTTTATTACTCAAAATTCAATACATTCCTGCCATCTTACATCACAGCAGGGGTTTGATTAACAACTGACACACCAAACCTCTGCTGATAGCCCTAACAAAGCTGGAACAACAAAAAGAAAAAAAAAAAAAGAGAGAGAAAGAATTTGATTGCTTAAAGCATTGAAAATGTCAACATAGTGGGGGAAAACATAAACCAACCCAGTACCTTTTTGGACTTCCTAACATTTATCTTATGGTTTAGTATTGTTTCATTTTGAATCGCAGGGTGCGAAAGGAGGGAGAAATACTGTATTCTCTTGCGGAGGACCTCTAGATGCAGGGCTTCGGTCTTATATGAGGGATGCTTTTTTTTTTTTTTTTTTAATGTTTACTTATTTTTGACAGAGAGCGCGAGAATGAGTGGGGGAGGGGCAGAGAGAGAGAGAGAGAGAGAGACAGACAGACAGACAGACAGACAATCTGAAACAGGCTCCAGGCTCTGGGCTGTCAGCACGGAGCCTTAGGCGGGACTGGAACTCACGGACAGTGAGATCATGACCTGAACCGAAGTCGGACGCTCAACCGACTCAGCCACCCATTAAAAATGTACGGGATACATTTTTAATGGTCAGTTTGGAGCTGCAGATATGATACACACTATCTATGTGCACGCACCATAAGTTAAGTAATGGAGCTTTTGAGGGCTTTCCACAGTTGAAACGCCGCTGCTTGACACAGCCAGTCGCCAGGCCCCGGGAGGCGGCCATGACCTGGCGGCCGTCCCGGGCGCTAGTTCCCCTTCCACCTGTCCCTTGTTTGCCTTCCCCGTGAGAGAGAGCGCGAGGGGGCAAAGGCTGGCGGCGACATCACGCGGGGATCCCCTGTCGCTGGTCTGTTCGGGGACACGTCCACGGAGCTCCTACCCTGCCCGGGCCGTTGCAACTTGTTTGCTCAGATAATCTGGTTCAAGTCCCTGCCTTTTAAGACGAAAAAAACTGGGACGCAAATGTTGACGATGTAACTACCCTTTCTTTCTTTGAAAAAGCATAACAATTTTTTTTACAGACCATCTTGCATAATAAGCACAGGCAGCTACCATCCTGGAGTGATTTGGAAATAACTGTTCCTGGGGGAAAAAAAGGAGACCAACTGACGGCATTCTAAAGCCCTTCCTGTGAATTAAATAAATGAGAAATACATTTGAAAAACTAACCTTAAAGACAAAAAAGCAATAAAACAATCTCTACAGGACCGTCATCAGGTTAAAATTTCACCAAACGTTAGAAGTCATTTACTCGCTAAAAATAATCCCAGAAGCCGTCGTTTCCGCTTTTAAAGGCAGCTCTGTTCTGCGGACTGACGGTAATCAACAGGTTACGGTTCGTTCGTAACGCGACTCCGCCGACTCCTTGTGCAAAACCCGCGAGGCCGCCGGCACGCCGACGACCTCCGCCACCCGCCGGGCAGGGCGCTCACGCCGGCGGCAGCGCGACCCTCGGGCGGGGCTGCGGCTGCTCCGCGTAGGGGCCGCGGGTCACGTGCTGCGGGGGCGCGGGGGGCGGGGCCGGCGGGGTATATAGCCGGGTGGCCAGAGCCTGGCTTTGAACGTCGCGTGGGACTCGTCGGACTCTGGTCTCTGCGCTAATATCGGTTGGTAGGTGCGCGCCCCCTGTGTGACCCGCGGCCTGGCCCGGGTCCCCCGCGCGGCTCCAGGCTAGGGGACTGGGCGGTGGTCCCGGAGCCTGCCCGCCTCGCGGCCTCGGGGCGGTTTCCGGGTCCGGGCTGGGAAGGGGCGGTCTCCTGGGCCTGCGCTTTCCAGTCTTGCTTTTTTTTTTTTTTTTTTTTTTTTTCCTTTCTGGAATCTCTGCCAGCAGCTTCAGTGCGGGTGTAGCTTCTTGGCTTGGTTGCGCGGTAACAGTTTCCATTTGTCCCCGAAAGTACATTATCGGAAAGGAAATGTGCTAGCAAATCGTCTCCAGGCAGAACTCTGTGGGGTTCATGGCGACAGCAAGGCTGTGGGTGCTGGCGCCTGACTTGCCCCTTCGGGGTGGCTCATTTCCTGTGTCACTGGGACCCTGGGCGACCGGAGGGTAGACTGACTAGCCCTGAAGTGGTGGACAGCGGGCCGTGCAGATAGATTCTTCCTTCCCAGGTCTGCTGCTTAGCAGTGAGGCAGTTTTATGTGGGTGTATAGTCGTTGGAGGAACTAAATGAACATTTAAAAGCCTCCTGGAATGTTTCTCAATTCCTGGGAGCCCGCCTTCCCTCTCGTGCTTTAGTCTCCCCTAGACTAGTTGCAGTCCCTTCAAAGGAAGGAATAAATTCTCCTAAAGTGCTCCATTTTATCAATGAGCTATTTATCGGTGCCTCATTTTATCACAGATGGTCCTGTCAAAGATGTCTTCTACTTGAAATCTTTTTAAAAAATATTTTACTTTTAGGGGCGCCTGGTTGGCTCAGTTGGTTAGGCGTCCAACTTTGGCTCAGGTCAGGGTCATGATCTCCCGGTTAGTGAATTCCAGCCCCTGGGGCTCTGTGCTGACAGCTCAGAGCCTGGGACCTGCTTCAGATTCTGTGCCTCTCTCTCTCTCTGCACCTCCTGCGCTGTTTCTCTCTCTCTCTTTCAAAAAAAAAGAAAAGAAAAGAAAAACCATTAAATTTTAATAAAAAAATATTTTTAAGTAATCTCTACACCCAGCATGGGGCTTGAACTCACGACCCTGGATCAAGAATCGCATGCTGTACTGACTGACCCAGCCAAGCACCCCTCTCTATAGTTTTATCATGGATTTTAACTTGGTTCCACAGTTTTTGTGAACAGATGTTCCTCTTCAAAAGGCATTCCTAATATCCTGGTGGAGAACAAGACAAACATCCCAATAACTTTGCTGTTTCCTATAGACCCTGTTTTCTATTGGAATTTTACCCATAAATTCTGAAAGCCGGCCTCAGAAGGTGTTTGCCTAGGGGAGAGCTGCCAGCTTGAGGCCTGGGAGAAATGCAGAAGACCACACCTACTGTATCTTGCATGTTTCTCTTGAAATTAACATTTACTTGAGTGGGGACTGAGTCTGGGAGAGTCTTACCCTGGTGTCCTGAAAGAAGTTTCTCTTCCACAGATTTCTTTCTTCAGGAGGAAAAATGGCATCGGTCGCAGTTAATCCACAACCGGTATGACCTTTAAATACAGTTTCTTGATTCCTTTCCCTCCCGTGTGTTTTGAGGAATTAACGATTTCCTCTGCCTTGGTTGCAGAGTGTGGTCACTAGGGTAGCTAACCTACCCTTGGTGAGCTCCACATACGACCTTGTCTCCTCGGCTTACATCAGTACAAAGGATCAGTATCCTTGCTTGAAGTCCGTGTGCGAGATGGCAGAGAAGGGTGTGAAGACCATCACTTCTGTGGCTGTGACGAGTGCTCTACCCATCATCCAGAAGCTGGAGCCACAAAGTGAGTAGTTCTGATCTCTTCCTCAAGATTCAGTCCAAGGGATTGGGCAGGGGTGAGCCAGGAACTGTCTAGAATATGTGAAAGCCAGCCTTAGACCCCTAGCACTTAGAGGCAGCCTCAGGGAACCCCCTCTGCCTTTCCGCCTTTCCTTAGGTACATACTGCCTTTACGTACAAACTGCTGGGTAGGGGCACTGGGGTGGCTCATTCGGTTGAGTGTCTGACTCTTGACTTTGGCTCTGGTCATGATCTCACGATTCGTCAGTTCGAGCCCCACATCAGGCTCTGTGCTGACAGTGCTGACTGTCTCCATCTCTCTGTCCCTCCCCGCTTGTTCTCTATCTGCTTGCTCTCCATTCTCTCTCAAAAATAAACTTTAAAAAAAAAAAGCCCTACCAGGTACCCTTATTATGGAAAGTGCCTCATAACAATAGCAGATGTTCAAGAGAGTTAAACAGTCCTCCAGTGATGCCTCTGTCAGCAGAGGTCACAAGGGAGCTAGTGGGTGAAATGAATAACTGATTTCCTTGGGATCACACAATATGCATGAACTATTGTCAAAAGTAACATTTTTTTGGTATACAATTAACACACCATAGAACTCACCCACTTAAAGTGTACAATTAAGTAGTTTTTAGTATATTCAGAGTTGTGCAAGTATCTCTATAATCCATTTAGAACCTTTTCATCACCTCAGAAAGGGACCTCATACCAGTTTCTGTTTAGGATGTTGAAAAAGTTCTGAAAATAATGTGATAATTTCATACCATTGTGAATGAATTTAATGCCTCTGAATTATGCAGAAGTAAAACCGTTTTTATTTTAAATAGTGAAAATGGTGAAGTGTATGTTTGTATTTTGCTACAATTAAAAAAAAAAAAAAAAGGATGAAACCTTACGCCCATTAGCAGTCTCTCCCCATCTCCTTCCAACCCCCTTAGGCCACTACTAATCTATTTTCAGTCTTTATAGACTTCTCTTTTCTGAACATTTAATATAAATGGAACCATGAAAAATGTTTTTCATGACTGGCTTCTTTCATTTAGCATAATGTCTTCGGGGTTTATCCATGTCGTGTTGTATCAGTGCCTTATTTTATTGTGGAATCATTTTCCATTGTGTGGATAGATCGCATTTTACTTATTCATCAGTTGATGGACATTTGGGTTCCTTCTACTTTCGGTGATGCTAAATCTTGAATGTTACTGGTGAGCGTTCGTGTACAAGATTTTGTGTGGATATATGTTTTCAGGTGTCTCAGGTATATACCTAGGAGTGGGATTGCTGGGTCATATGTTAACTGCTTAAGTTTTTGAGGAACTGCCGGCTTGTTTTCCAAAGCAGCTGCACCGTTTTACATTCCCACTAGTAGTGTAGGAAGGGTTCCATTTTTTTATGTTATTAACTGCTTTTGAGTAAAGGTTTAGATACTTCCTCTAAATGGTTAAATCATGGCCTTCTGGGATTATGAGGAACCGTTAGGGACCAATTTTCCAACTCTGCTTCTTCCCAGATGGATTTGTTACTAGTGCTTGGCTTGGCCATCATTGGAAGGGAAGCTTGGACTAAAATCTGTGCTTTGTTGGTGACGTTCAGGGTGCTGTTAGCATGCTTTTTCCTGCTAATAACCCAAAATACAGTGCCACTTACTGAATTAAGTGTAGGTAGGGATTAAACTGGACAGGAAGTGCTAATTTTTAGAATTTTCAGATACCTCATTCCCTGAATGAGGGTTCAGTTGAAGCCTGGCTTCTCTTAGCATTCACCTTAGATACCAGTTGATGAGGAAGAAGCTTCTTAGCCAGCTTCCTGCCTGGCACGGCGTTGCTACTGCCTGCTGCTCCCTTCCACTTCCTTATTTCCCTGTCTGTAGAAGACAATTGCCAGCAACCTGCTAAGCCTCTTCCATCTGAGCTAGAGAAACTAGGCAATGCGTTGTATTGTAAATGAAGATCGACATTCTTCCAATTTTTTATAAAAATGCCAAAGGTCCAAGGTATAATAGTATACTTTCCTATCTGCACTTAACATTGTCTTCATTTGTGATTCTTCTAGTTGCAGTTGCTAATACCTATGCTTGTAAGGGGCTCGACAGGATTGAGGAGAAACTGCCTATTCTGAATCAGCCAACAAACCAGGTGAGCTTGGTTGGGCAAGAGTGCCAAGGCTTGCTGCCTCACACGTCTTCATGTTCTGTCTGGTTAGCCCAGGCTGTGCGTGTCATGAACATGCCATAAACAGGAGAAATAAATTCTCCTCCTGAATGTATTTTTGAAACAGCGATGGCCACTCCCTTACTTGCTGAATTACTGTCAGGTTATCTCTAAGGAACAAGATGAATTCGCCCCCTTTGGTTGTCATGCTTTAGTATGATCTTTATTGATTTTGTGGCTTTGCCTCTGTAGATGATATTGCTGTCACAAATAACTGATTCCATATGGTATTAGATAAATGAAGAGGTGGTATATAAACATTTTTCTCACGGTGTCTGAGAGCCCATCCTTTAGGATGGGGAACTGACGTCTCTGCCCAGGTGTTGACCTTCTGGGGCTGTGCTCCTAGGGCCAGGTGGGCATGGTACCACCTGTCTGTGCTCCTAGGTGTGCCTGGGCTGCTGCTCTCACTGTGAGCATGTCAACATGGAAAATGCCATTCTTCTTTAGAGGATCTTTTGTACCTTATTACGTTTGTCCTAGTTAAAATGAAATACCTTGACACATTTTGTATCGTTTGACCTTATTGGCTCCTCCAGCAACGCTTGAGTGGTGGCAGATAGGGCAGATAGACCTGCTGAGGAAACTGATGCTTATTAACTCTTGGGCAATTTGCCTAAGACCTAAAGCTAGAGAGTGAAAGGGCCAGATTCCTTGTTAAG
Organism: Neofelis nebulosa; assembly: GCF_028018385.1. NCBI lineage: Eukaryota > Metazoa > Chordata > Mammalia > Carnivora > Felidae > Neofelis > Neofelis nebulosa. The sequence continues at coordinate 51,038,612 of NC_080793.1, forward strand.
CACTTCAAATGAGGCTGTCCTCGTTAAGACTATAATTCTATATTTACGCCTGTGTTTCTGATCAGCCAGGCAATCTGTTTTTTTACTTGTAGGTTGTTGCCAATGCCAGAGGTGCTATGACTGGGGCAAAAGATGCTGTGACAACTACTGTGACTGGAGCCAAGGATACCATGGCCAGCACCATCACTGGGGTGATGGACAAGACCAAAGGAGCAGTGACTGGCAGTGTGCAGAAGACCAAGTCTGTGGTCAATGGCGGCATTAACACAGTCTTGGGAAGTCGGATGATGCAGCTGGTTAGCAGTGGAGTAGAGAATGCACTCGCCAAATCCGAGTTGCTGGTAGACCAGTACCTCCCTCTCACTGAGAAAGAACTAGGTAATTGGATATTTGTCTTGAACTCATAGTTTATATCTTAAATCTGTCTTTTAAAACTGCTTCATTGAGATCTACTTCATATACCAAAAGTCACCTGTTTGATTCTGAGTTGTTTCATATAGAGTTCTACATAGTAAGTTTGGAAACTTTGGGAGAAATTAACTTAGAGAAGTTTTCTATAAATGGGTTATTTTCAATGGGCTGCTTTACAGAATCATTAAACATTTAGTGCCTGCTATGTGCCAGATACTGTGTTGCCCAAGAAGCTCACTGATAGGGGTGGGGGAAGGGGTTGAGACACGCGTAGATAAAGATGTCAGATGCAGTGATATGTGTGTTTTGGGTGGTCAAGCCCAGAGGCAGACAGGAGCTGTCCTGGGGGAATGAGAGCATAATTGCTAGGTGGGTGGGTAGAATCAACAAGGTAAGATCCAGGTTAGAGGCCAGGCCTCCTCACTTCTAGGTGTGATCCCTTGGGATTTTTGTTCCTTTATTTCTAATTTCAGAAAAAGAAGCAAAAAAGGTTGAAGGGTTTGATACGGTTCAGAAGCCAAGTTATTACATTAGGCTGGGATCCCTGTCTACCAAGCTCCGCTCACGTGCCTACCAGCAGGCTCTCAGCAGGGTTAAAGAAGCCAAGCAAAAAAGCCAAGAGACCATTTCTCAGCTCCATTCCACTGTTAACCTGGTGAGTAGAACTTCATTTAAAGGTAGCTAAAGTGAGCCCATCCCTCTGGAGGGATGAGAGAAATGTAATCATGACATCCAGGAATTTTAATCTTGTGAACAACCCAGTAGAAAAATGGGCAAAGAGTTATACAGACAACTCACTGAAAAGGAACGATAAATGGCTGAAATACATGAAGCGATGTTAGTCTTCTTCTGAGGGGCCAAGTTCCAGATGCTTCCCCTGGCCTATCACAGTGGCAAAATTTGATGCTGTGGGCAGTGAGGTAGAGAAAGAGGTGTGCCTGTACTTGTGTTTTCCTGGGGGATACGAGGGATTGTTCTGGGCAAGTTACAAACACACCTATGCCTTAGGCAGTTTTACTTTTAGAAATGTTTCCTTGTAGGAGCTCCTGGGTGGCTCCGTCAGTTAAACGTTCCACTTTGGTTCAGGTCATGATCTCAGCGTTTGTGGGTTTGAGCCCCGAGTCAGGCTCTGTGCTGACAGCTTGGAGCCTGGAGCCTGCTTCGGATTCTTTGTCTCCCTCTCTCTCTGCCCCTTCCCTGCTCATGCTCTGTCTCTGTCAACAATAAATAAACGTTTAAAAAAAATGTTTCTTTATAGATGCACAGATAAGTTTAGAGTTACAAAACACTATAAACGATGCCTGTCAACTAATCGGAAAGTAATTAAATTGATACATCATAAAAGACTTGTGTAGCCATTAAAGATTGCCAAGTTGCAAAACAGATATTGTACTATCCTTAGAAGCTGGTTTCTTCTTGGAAGGGGAAAGAGGTAGCTGGCAACAGGGAAGAGGGGGTTTTAATTCCTTTTCCTTTTGTAATTTTATGTTTTATGTATATACATGTTAAATTTGAGTTACCTTACCTGTGCTAAAGTAGACGTAAATTTGGAGACAGTGGTTTAATAAATAGAGGCAGTAAAAAACTGTGATTACTTGGTTGATTTACAAAAACTGGTAATAACAATGATAGTGGGGACAACTCTCCTTAAACTCTCATGGAAATTCTTGTTTTTTATATTATCTGATTTATATCCTCTGAGAACCGGCTAATATGAATGCATGTCTGACTGGTTTGTTCCTTTGTGTTATTTCAACATACTCTAGATTGAATTTGCCAGGAAGAATGTGCAGAGTGCCAACCAGAAAATTCAAGGTGCTCAGGATAAGTTCTATCTCTCCTGGGTGGAATGGAAGAGAAGCATCGGCCATGATGATACAGATGAATCCCACTGTGCTGAGGTGAGACACTGGGGAGAGTCATCCAGTACAGTTTCTGAAGATGTTCTTATTTTTCATTTCCATTTTCCCATTATTCCTCTTAGAATAGTGTCTTCTATCACAAGTTTGAACAGTACTGGGTACATAGGTTGTTCAGTGACAGAAAAGCAAAATGTGCAGTAATTTAACCTACAGACCCACGTCTTGCCCATATCAGAATACAAGTAAATGAGAAACTTAGGCCTTGCCCTCATAAGGGGCACAGACTCACAGGTGATATGGCATTTTTATTGCCACAGTGCTTTCTGCTAGCATCAACACAGGTGCTATGAGAATGTATAAGAAAGGAACCTAACTCAGCCTTGGAGAAAGGATGGGTGAGTCAGATGGCTTCCTGGAAGAGAGGAGTGCTAAGTTGAGTTCTAATGGGTGAATAAACTAGGTGAAAGGGCAATAAGGGCCCGGATGTTCCAGACAGAAGAAATGCCATGTTGTAGTCCTAGAAAGTGGTTCTTTGGTTTCCCAAAGCTCATATGCCTACTGAAAAGTGGACAGAACTGCTCTTGTATTCTGGGGTTCTTATGAGGATTTTGAAAAGTCAAAGAATCCACATACGTGGTAGACACATACCCAGTTTACTGTAATTGAACTGACTGCTAAATAGCCCTGTTGGATTCACTGCTAACTTTTAAACTTGCTTTATTTTTAGCACATTGAGTCACGTACTCTTGCTATTGCCCGCAACCTGACTCAGCAGCTCCAGACCACGTGCCACACCCTGCTGTCCAACATCCAGGGGTTACCACAGAACATCCAGGATCAGGCCAGTCACGTGGTGGTGATGGCTGGTGACATCTACTCAGTGTTCCGCAACGCTGCCTCCTTTAAGGAAGTGTCTGACGGCCTCCTCACTTCTAGCAAGGGGCAGCTGCAGAAAATGAAGGAGTCTTTAGATGATGTGATGGATTATCTTGTTAACAACACACCTCTCAACTGGCTGGTAGGTCCCTTTTATCCTCAGCTGACTGAGTCTCAGAATGCTCAGGACCAAGGTGCAGAGAAGGACACAACCAGTCAGGCCCAGCAGCCTCAGCACAAAACACATTAAACCTGTCCTTGTCACCAGTAGATGGTTCAGCCAGCCAGATGATCCTTTCTGTTCTGTTGAAATTAACCTGCTAGACAACTCGGAATTGGGGAAGCAGCTAGCTAGGAAAAACGTCCCCAGTTGTAGTCTTTTCTAACTGGATTCAGAGCTTTAAAATTTCTGGCATCAGCAGACGCGTTCTATTGTTTACCTGGCTGGTAAGAAAAGAATGCTAGATGATACATTGGTCGAACTCACAAAAAGTTTCAGTGCTTTATGGTCTCAGCGTGTTAGCCTTGTTGCTGTTTATTTGTATTGAATAAAAACACCTTCATGTGGGCTGTGGTGTGAACTGGTATCTGCTCCGGTTTGGTCTGAGCAGGCTTTGTCACTGATTGGTCTCACCAAGCATGCCTGTACAACTTCAGTTTTTTATTTTTCATAAAGGAATGTCCCCTATGAAATCAATAAAATTCACTGCAGAATAGATCGATTTTATGCTGTGTGTTCCATGTGCTTCGTGTGTTGCTTTCATAGAGCTGCTTGGCCTGCATGATGGGGTTATTAACACACATCTGTGAATTCCAGCTGGCCCAGTGGGGAACTTGGCAGGGTAATAACATTAGAAGGCTAGTGCTAAAAATGGAGGGTTTCACAACAGGTCTTAAACAAATTAAAAGCTAATGTGCATACCAGAATTTTTACAAGGTGACAGTTGTTGCCTTTATCTCCCCATTCACTCAACCTCTGAGAGAGGGTTTTTAGGCCAGTAGAAGGCTACTTATGGCTGAAAAGGAATCAAAACTGAAAGGAAGCAATTGGCATCAGTTTCCTTTAAAGGCAGTATGCCTTTCTTGGTAAAGGGCTGTTGAAAGCGAGAGCCCTGAACCGAGACTAGTCAGTGTCCAGTCTCAGCTCAGCTTGACTTGCCATGTTGTCACTTTGGGAGAAAGTCACTAACAATAGTTGGGGAGATACCTTTAGGAATAATTAGAAATAGAAAGACTTTTAGACTTTGGATCCTTCTGTAGGAAAGGATTCTTCTTACCTCCACCTGAGGGTGTTCAGACTTCTAGTCCCTCAGTGTTGGTCAACTAGGGAGGAAATCTCATGAATCTCCTTGTAACAAAGCTGCAGGATGCCAAACTGTTTAAAAAACAACTTGTCAAATAGAGCTACATACTTCTGCCTGTCCCTGCGAAAAGGATAGCAAGGCTGCTCTTTAGAGCTGAAGTCTAAGGTTTGTCTCTTTATATTCTGGTTCCTCCCTCCCCTTTCTCCCCAAGAAAACAAGGAGGCTGCACGTAACCGCATGTGCCCTTGATGTGAATGAGACCATCAAAGCTTACAAAGTGACAGAACTAAGTTTTGCCCCTTGAGGTAACTCCAGGAATCAGTACACAGGTGAGATGAATTGGAGGGGAGAGACTCACTGAGATACTTGAAGCCAAGAAGTATCTAGTTACTGGGAAGGTGGACTGCCACAATTCCATGGGCTTCCGGATGGAAACCCATCCATTCACTTGCCTGCCTGGTCCCAAGAACTGGCATTTTCTAGAGCAACTGACTCTTAAATATTTTTTAACTTCTTCATCCTAATTGGACATGACCTTGCCCCTCCCCCTCAAAACTCCAAGGCTTCTATCTTGTGGTTTGTTCTAATTGGTTGGTAAATTACATACCGTAACTATACACATACTTTCTTACCCTGAACATAAACTTGTTTTCCCATTATGAAAGTTACAGGGCCAACTGAATTGCTTATGGAAAGGAGACCATTCTCAAAGCTATTCATGAACAAGACTACTTAGCTTCCAGAAAAACAGCACTAGCCCTCATTTTTTTGCTATGAGCTGTGCTCACTTGTGGTTTTGTCTGGCTTTGTGTCTCAAGTTTGTGCCCATGTGCATTCCATTCTATTGTCAACATGTCTCAAAGTCCATGGTCTTGCATCTTACAGCTTTATTGTTGCATAAACTGGCAGTTTGGTTTAACAGACTTTTCCCCAAGGAAGACAATTCTAGTGAGAAAAAAAGCCGATTAAGCACAATATCTAACTATGGACGGTTTTTAAACATTTGGCTGCATGAAGGCTGACGTGGCATGCTTGAGTGTTCAAAGGTTTTTTGTTTTTTTTTTTCCTTTGTAATAATAACATGGACTCTGGTTAGTTCTGGGTAGAAAAATCAAAAGAATATGGTGTGCTAGCCATTCATCTCTTAGCCTTAGTATTCTCACCCGTAATGTAAAATTAGTGACGCTTCAACAGATGAAAGTGAAATGTTTGAGGATGGGGTGTCTTTCTGTTTTGCACTAGAGGCATAGGGGGACACCACTGTGGGGCAGTGACATACAGCATCTTTAAGTTGCCAGTCCAGGCGTAATATCAGGACGTGATTAGGAAAATCTATCCACTATCAAAGTGCAATGTAGGTATTGAAGAGCTAATGAACTGAGAAGGGAAAAACAAATTTGGTCTATCTGAAATCTCTCTTCTAGAATATCATTTAGCTCATAGAGGTGGCTGGTGAGGGAAGGAGGAATAAAGAGCAGGATAGATATTTGTGCACCAGTCTTTAAGGAAATGGAGTCTAAATGATGCCTGGGAGAGCAGATGTGGGGGTATGGAAAGGAGGGCCTTTTGCCGGTCTGATCTCCCTGATCTCCCTGTGCTCTCATGGACTTGGGACTGTCCCAGCTCCAAGAGTGACCTAGTACTGAGTCTGCATGGATGATGGTCTCGTGAGATGTAGGTGGCTATGTTATTCTATCTATGTAGCTGCGTTACAAAGTGATTTAATTTGGTATTTGAGTTCCTAGTAGTATAAGGCATGGATTCTGCCCTGATGAAAATGGTAAAACCAGAAACTTTGCTCAAGAGACTTATGGTCTTAGGGGAAGCTTGTTGATGAACATTCAAGTAATATCCTGGTATAGGACATTGTTTATCCCTCACTCTGTTCCAGGCTGCCAATTTAAAAATTCCCTACCTATATTATAAAGTTAACCTGCAAAATATTACACTTCAGCATAAGGCAGTATAGGAATGGCAGGGCAACAATTTGAGTTTTCAGTTTTATTGACCAAAGCAAAAGGGAATGCTAACTTAGGTGATATTTCCTGTGAGAGGGGAAAAAAATGTTCTAATGTCTTCTAGAACTTAGGAAAGGAGTGCATGGATGGTTCAGTCAGTTAAATAAGTGTCCAACTCTTGGTTTTGACTCCGGTCATGATTTCATGGTTCGTGAGTTCTTGGACAGTGTGCAGAGCCTTGGGATTCTCTCTCTCTGTGTCTCTGCCCCTCCCTTGCTCATGCTTGCTCTGTCTCAAAATAAATAAACTGAAAAAAAAGAAAAGTGTTAACTGCATCTTACAAAAGTAGTGAATAGATTAAATGGTACTTTTATGTAGGTAGTGTTGGAGAACTAGTTACCACTTAAATTATGTCTTCATGTCTCTTGGGTATATGTGTGGGAATGGAATGGAGAGTAGGTCATAGACACCATGTGTTTACTTGTTTGAGAAACTGCCAAACTGTTTTCCAAAGTGGCTGTACTATTTTACGTGCCCACCAGCAAGGTATGAGGATTCTGTTTTCTCCACATCTTCACCAACACTTGTATTTTGGCTTTTATTCCATCCATCCACTTATTTATTTATTTTTTTTTTTTTTTAAGGTTTTATAAAAAATGTTTATTTTTGAGAGAGAGACCAAGGAAGGGAGGGGCAGAGAGAGGTGGGACAGAGGATTTGAAGTGGGCTCCATGCTGACAGCAGAGCGACCGATGTGGGGCTGGAAAACCCCAAACTGCCAGATCCTGAGCTGAGCTGAACTGAGATGCTTAACTGACTGAGCCACCCAGGCGCCCCTATCCAACCATTTAAATTAAAGCTTAGCGTTAATAAGAGTAGATGTTGAACGGTGTGAATGAAGCACTTCAACTTTTGTTTTGTCTGCACAGGCTAGAGCACAGGAAAACTCAGCTAAGGAGGTAGTTAATGGATCAATCAGGCTGACTCCTGTGTATAAAATGAACTCTTGGCATGGTTAACAGCACACCAGGGAGTGTTCTGCCCTCTTTGTCTATGCCAGGGATTATCAACTGGAGAAATTGACAAAATGCAGATTCATGGGTTCCACCTCCAGAGAATCTGGTTACTAGTCTGGTGGTAGTACCAGACATCTGCAGTTTTTAAAAGCATCCCTTAAAAAAAAATCAAAGCATCTCTTAAAATAGAAAGCATCATCCCTAGTGATTCTACTGTAGGTGGCCCACTGAATACTGTTAGAGAAGCAAAGGAAACAGGACTAGGGTTACCTATAGTTCCTTCTCTCCAAACAAGACTCCCAGTGTGGGTTCCATAAAGTGTCCTAAGACCTACGCTTGATTTACCTGCTCAAACGAATGGAATACACAGGAGTTAACAGTGACTAGCTGAATGCTGTGCAATGGATACTTACCAAGGATCACTTTGTGATCGGTGTCAACCTGCTCCCTTTGCTAAGAGTTCTAATCACTTCCACAGACTCTTGTTGGCTGAGGACAAAGCATCAGGGTACAAGAGGGTGTTTCTACAGTAGGGAAGGTGATGTGCACCAGGGGATGGTACTCAGTATTCATGTAAAACAGAACAGTGTTCATGTAAAACAGTGTTCATGTAAAACAGAGTTCTGTAGCTCACAAGCACATAAACAAGCTGCGTATGCAATCTGTTCTGGGTGGTGAGACGTTTGTGCTAAATCGAACTCTCACCAGGGTTTATCTTATGTATTTGGTGATAGAGCTAGTCACTACCTCTTGCATGATCCTTTCATAACCCTAGAAATCAAATTACTTTTATACAAACTTAAATTTCAGTTTCTTCTTGTCACTACATTAGCGCTTCTCTACTTTATTTCAAAATAAACCAATTTTCCTGATTCTGTGTCATATCAGCATTGCATATACACCTTTACTAGCAAGTTACCTTCCCACAGATGTTATTTTTATTTCTGTAATAGTCTCACCTTAGCCAGGGCACCAGGCCACCAAGCACTAGCCTACTGTTAGGCAAATTAGAAAATGGCACCTTATAGTGCCACCTTCTGGAAAGTTGTTATAATAAATATGTGAATCAATGAAGTCTATGTTATGAAAGGTGCCCCAGAGGTTGTATGAATAACAGGTTGCAGGAATCCTAGCATGGTCACTTGGTTTCTTGAAAAGCATGTGTTGATGGTTTCCTGTCCTTTCAGGGGGGGACTATGATTATCTCATTAATTCCATAGTAAGTACCGGATTCTTGAGTGTGGCCTCTATCCCTGAATGGGTTTTCTCTGAAAGAGACTCCTTACACTCCATCAATGGTCCAAACTACACTTGCTCATGTCAATGAAAAAGGATTTATTTTATAGATGTGTGAAATGATTTCTCTTGTGCCACATTTCTCATGAAGATGGTCAGGCACAATCACTACATTTTACATTAAACTCACCATGGAAACTTGATGGATTGTGACTACCTCTTAGTTGTCCTACCCTCTATTCACAGCCTCCAAGTAGGTTTTACTGGTAGCCAAGAATTTAATGGACATTATACACTCTGGATCATTCTGGATATAAGGAAGGGGAATTATTCACATGACTCTTGTAAAGCATCTCAGGTACTAGAGATTTTTTTTTTTTTGATAGTGGTGCTGAAAACTTTTCTCCAAAAATTCTGAGTTTGGGATCCCCAACCTTCTGCAAAGATAGGACAAGTTAGGTGACTTTGGTGGTAGTGTGTGTGTGTGTGTGTGTGTGTGTGTTGGTATTTAAGGAACATATGAAAATAAAAGCTACTCTTTACTGAGCACCTTTTACAAGTTAGGCTCATTCTACCTTCATTCTTCATCTGTAACCAAATCAGGTATCTTCCTCATGTGAGAGGTGAGGAGACAGGTTGAGAAGAGGTGGGTGGTAGGATGGGGTTTTAGTTTGCTGTCTTACTGTTGTCAAAGTGCATGCATTTTTTTTTTTTTTCTTTTCTTTCTTTCTTTCTTTCTTTTTTTTCTGTTCTTGCACTCTAGCTCTCTGATAAGAGAAAACTGCAGCTTGCCTCTTTGGGGCCCAGAAAATCTCTCTGCCTGTATCTTCTTGTGTTGTACCTTCCTGTTCTATTTTATATTTGTTAAAAACAAAGTCATATTGGATGTTAAAACATACTATTAACAGACATAGTTTAGAAGAGAGAGCTAAGTAAGGTGTATCTTTTAACCTACTAAAGCTCAAATTGTAATAGTTGGCTTGTCTGACTGTTGCTCTGAATCAATTTGTATAAACATTGCTGGCTTTGGTGGAGGTCAGGTTGGATCGAATCTTTGCAAGGCGAACATTGATAAATAGCTAGAATGTAGTTTGATCTACCCAAACTGAGAGCCTCAAGAATAAATGGTAGAAGTTTGTACCTCAGGCCAGACAGTTCTCTGAGCACCTGAGTTCTTTGGGAAGATAAACAAGATTCCCTCTTCTTGTCTGTTTTTCCTCTTGTTTCATTTTTACTCTTTCTTAATTGTGAAATATACACAGCATCAAATTTACCATTTTAGCCATTCTTTTTTTTTTTTTTTTTTTAATGTTTATTCGTTTTTGAGAGACGGAGACACAGCATGAGTCGGGGAGGGGCAGAGAGAGGGAGACACAGAATCTGAAGCAGGCTTCTGGCTCTGAGCTGTCAGCACAGAGTTCAACGCAGGGCCCGAACTCATAAACCGTGAAATCATGACCAGAGCTGAAGTCGGACGCTTAACTGACTATGCCACCCAGGCGCCCCCATTTTAGCCATTCTTAAGCGTACAATTCAATGGCATTAGGTACATTCACCATGTTGTGCCATCATTATCACTTTCTATTTCTAGAACTTTATCATTATTCCAAGCATAAACTGTAACTATTAAACAGTAACTCCTCATTCTTCCCTCCTGTTGTCTGCATTTTGATGGATTTTTGTTGTTTTGCCTCTGTTAGATAATTAGCTAACTTTTTTTTCTCTGCTATCAAGATTCCAGCCTTTAGTAATTTATTATACCTTACTAATTTTCTGCTTTTAATCTGCTGTCGCCTAAGAAACATCGCATAGCTTATCAAAATTGTATGTAAAGTAAGAGCTAATAGAACTTCTTATCCCTAAAAGCCTTTCCTATGCAGAGAAGAATAGGACTTTGGGATGGCTGTTTCAACTATTAAAACACCTTTTCCTTCCTCAGTTCCTAGACGCTTCCCAAAAGGGTTATATTTGTTAAGTCAGACTTCTGGAAAAGTGGAATATTACTACTGATTTTAAGAGAATAGTAGATTAATAGATGAATAACTGGAAATGCCTTACATTTTGTATTTTCAAGAAAACTTTCATTTAGTAAGTTCCCCCCTAGTTAGTTTCATTTTAAAGAGAAGTTTTATAATATGAGTGAACTGTGGTAATATGACTAAACACCTTTCAGGAAGCATGGCTGTGGAGAAAGGGAGGCTCATTCACATGCAGTAATCAGGGTCTCCATGAGGACAGTGCAGTTCACTAGTGTTTGTTTTAATATCCAAGATTCTTCTTTTACAGGTATTTGATTTCACTGCTATAGACTTGACATCTGAGACTGATGAAATTCCAGATATTATTGCTTTGGAAGAGGAGGATGGGTCAGATCATTCACATGCTAATGGCCCCGTGTCCTCTCAGGGCCAAATGTTGAATAACTAACAAGAAAATACTCCTTTTGGCTGAATACACAATTTGTGTCACAGTAAACTTCAAGCTTGCTTGCGTGTTTATTCCTGAGGTTTTCGGGATTAATCTATTGTGGGTTAATCTATTCTTTTTTTTCTTTGGCTGCTTGGTCTTAATTGTAATGAAACTGATTGATCTAAACTTTTGTAAGAGAACCTCGTTCTGTATCATATATCATTTTATATGATTCTTCAAAATTTAATTATTGAAATGCCTATAATAAAAATGGTGTTGTATAATCTTGAGTTAGTGACTTTTTTTTTTTAATATACTAATGTAATGGACATTTGTTTTTGTTTTTATTTTTGGCCTCCCAGGATGGGGGTGTCTTAGTGGGTCTGTAGGTCAGGGGTTTTTTTGCCTTCTCCTAGCCTAGGGGTGGGCATCTGAAAACAGGTCAACTGGGAGGAAGTATATCAAGATGAGTAAAGATTGTGGATATTAATCTTGGCTCTGCCACTTACGAGTTGTGTGACTTTAAACAATTTACATAATTTCCCTGTACCTCAACTTCCTCATCTGTAAAATGGGGATTTAGTTTGATGATAACAATAGGTTTGCTATGAAGAATAAACAAATTAACATTTGTGAAAAGCTTAGAGCAATGCCTGGCACAGAGTAGCGTTAAGTAAATTGTAGAAACTATGGTCAGGCCAGTAGCTATGAGCGTCCCTAGTGTCCAAATAGTAGTTTTTGGTTTTTTTTTTTAATGTTTATTGATTTTTTGAGAGAGAGTGTGAGTAGGGGAGGGACAGAGAGAAAGGGGGACGAAGGATCCGAGGCGGTGCTGTGCTGACAGCAGTGAGCCCAATGCAGGGATCAAACTCACGAAATATGAGATCATGACCTGAGCCGAAGTCAGATGCTCATTTGACTGTGCCACCCAGGTGCCCCCAAAAAGTGGTTCTGAAATACCTTTTTCCACTAAAAGAAATAGGGCTTCTTGGAGAAATGGCTGATTTCAGATTTGAAGCAGAAAATGTACAAGATGCTCCTTGAACTTCCTGCTATTCCAGATAGCAAGGAAGCCAATTTGAAGGGTTTCCCATTGACTAGAGATAGGACGATTTGAACTTCAATGAGGATAATAATTGCAATCAAATATGAACTCCATTAAATATCTAAATATATCCCATTAAATATCTAAATATATTGTTATACATATAAACAATTTCATTGGTCACTTTCAGGGGATGATAGCAAACCAATTAACTGGTAAAATAAAGAGAAAGGATCAACAGTCTATTCTTCCTTGTATCTTTACCATGAGATAAACTAGACCATGAGGGAAAATTTCTATCATAAAAGTATTGCTACTAACAGAATAAAAAAATGGTATCTTGGTCAGTGTGGACTGCTATAATAAACTACCTTAGACCAAGTGGTTTAAAATGTTTATTTTTGAGAGAGAGCGAGAGAGAGAAAGAGTGAGAGTACAAACAGGGGAGGAGCAAAGAGACAGAGGGAGACAGAATCCGAAGCAGGCTCCAGGCTCTGAGCTGTCAGCACAGAGCCCGACATGGGGCTCGAACCCACAAACTGTGAGATCATGACCTGAGCCAAAGTCAGAAGCTTAACTGACTGAGTCAGATCATGACCTGAGCCAAAGTCAGCTTAACTGACTGAGTCACCCAGGTGCCTCTAGACTGAGCGGTTTAAAAAACAAACATTTATTTCTCACAGTTCTGAAGGCTGTAAGTTTGAGATGTTTCAGCACGATTGGGTTTTGGTGAAGACTCTTCCTGGTTGCAGAGTCCACTTCTTTTTGTATCCTCTGATGGCAGAAAGAGCAGAGAGAGAGAGAGAGAGAGAGTAAGCAGGCTCTCTTGTGACTCCTCTAAGGGTATTAATCCTATTCAGGAGGGTTCTACCCTGATGACTTCATTTAATGCTAATTACCTCCCAGAGACCCCGCTTTCTAATACCGTCACATTGAGGAATAGGATTACAATATAGGAATGGAGTAGGGGGAGAGGGAGGCACAAACATTCAGTTCATAACAAACAATAAATTAGAATTTTCATTTTGCAATCCCCAAGGAATTAATAGACCTAGGCATTTAGCATCAACGCCTGTCAATGGCATAAATGAAGCTATGCACTGCCTGAAACAACATACATCAACTATCATCTAGACTTGCCAAAGGGATCATACCTGAATGTCATCAATCCTCTGGATCCAGGTGTCATTTTGAAGGAAATACAGAAGATAGAGACAGAGAAGAACGTGTTGAACTGCAGCAAGGATGCAGTTGTAAGAAAACATTAGAAGAAAAAATTGTAAAGAAAAAAAGGAGTGGGGGAGGATGGAGGAAAGCCTGTATATTAAGTGATATTATTTAAAAAGAAGCCAACCCTGTGAAAGACTGAAAAAAAAAAAAAGAAAAAGGTAAGGGAAATACAAATAGTGTCTAGAGAAGTACACTTAGGTGGTAAAACTGTAAGACAATGCAAAGAAGTGATTACTATAAAAGTGAGAATGGTGTTTATTTTTGGGGAAGTGAGGGGTTTCTGGGATGGCTGGAAAAGTTTTATTTCTTGTCCTTGGTGGTGGTCACAAGGGCTTCACCTACAATAATACATTAAGCTATTTTTTTAGAAAGTAAATTGGATTGCTGGCATGTAAATCTTGAGTGGATTGGCACATGAATTTGCTGTTTTCTGAACTTAATTCTCTGGCCTTTCCATGCTTTATTTATGCTACCCAGTACCCATTGAATAAAACTCCTTCAGAAGCAGTTTCGATGCTTGCGAAAGAAGAATGCCAGTTGATATGAGTAGCTTTGGAAAGTTACTACTAGCAGTGAAGTGGGTATAGAAAACTTTGGGGAGGGGGTGCCTGGGTGGCTCAGTTGGTTAATCGCCCAACTTTGGCTAGGGTCGTGATCTCACAGTTTGTGAGTTCAAGCCCTGTGTCTGGCTCTGTGCTAACAGCTTGGAGACTGCTTTGGATTCTGTGTCTACCCTTCTCTCTGCTCCTGTTCTGCTCATGCTCTGTCTCTCTCTCCTACAAAAATAAATAAACATTAAAAAAAAAGAAAAAAAATTTTTGGGAGAAATTTTGTTGTAATAAGAAGTGGAGTAGTAGCTAGAAAGGCATTGGGGTCAATGGATTTTTTTTTAAACAATGGAAGCACAGCATGTTTATGGGAAGAATTGGTAATGCAGGAGAGAATAAAGGACAGATGCTGGAGCAAACTCTTTGAGTAGGAGAAAATGAATATGACCTGTTGAATAAGTCAAAGGACTAATCTTAGGGAGGTGCACCTTGATTCATCCAGACTAATAAGATTAATATAGGCAAAGATACAGGCAGGTTGGTAAACTGTTGATTGAAGGTCTTTCCTGGAAGCATCTATTAACTAAGGACAAAAGACAACATCGACAGGAGGAGAAAGGAAGCATTGGACATTTAAGGGAAGAAGATATGTACAATTGTGTGGAGAGTGAGATTTAGGGTAAATAGGGTGGAGAGGGGCAGGCCTAAGAGCCCATTGGAGGTGTCATGAATTTTGAGTGACAGCAGGCATCATGGTTGTGTTTAGGGGCTAAGTTGCAGTTGTGGGATAGGCAGAAAACTGGATGCAATAGGGACTTGGGTTCTGCCAGATAAACCTGGCAAAGAGAAAAAGGGGCCAGATTATTGAGAAGAGTTCAAGGAACTGAGAGGCCAGGACACTGTAAGGTCATCTAAGTGGATACTGAAATCAGCAAAAATTATCCCAAGAGTAATGTGGGAGAGACAAGCAAGTCTAAATCTAAAAAATGAGGTCCAGCACCCAATCTTACACAAGACCTCTGGAAGCAAGAGTTGTGGGAGAAAGCATAAAATTCAAAGCAGCTGGTTTTAGTGAGGCAATAATTGCCAGAGGTGATAATAAGAAATAAGTATTATAACCCCCCCCCCCCCCCCCCATTTCCAGGCACTGTTGTATATGGGGTGTGAGGGAGAAAACAGTCATCAGTAGAGAGGGTTGCAGGAGGAAGCTGTATACTTAGGGGAGAGCCAGATTTCTTACAGCAGGAAGAAGAAAGGAATATTTAGCATTTGAGGGCACACAAGATTTTACTAATAATACACCTGGGGCTTAGGGGTTAGATGTGTTTAGATCTCACAGCTAGTGAGACAGGTGAAGACGGAACCCAATGCTTTCTCACTACACCGAGTCAGAGTCCTAAATCTACGGCTTTTAGCCAATGAAATAGACCTACATGAGCAAAAAGAATGAGAGATACTAAAAATCAGAAAGCGCGAAGCTGCACAACCCTGCAAGATACTTTTTGCAGTTACCCAAGAGCAATAGTCGCTGGCAGCGCAATGCAGTGTGGGTCTTGTAGTGTTTCGTCTGGGCCTGACGGAAAGGGAGGGAGAGAAGGGCGCTTTGCATGGCGGGAGATATAGTCGGCCGAGGAAGTCCCTCCTCCCCCGGAAGCCGGGCAGCGCCGGCGTTTACCGCCTTTCCGGAAGCGCGGGAGTCTTGGTCTCTATTACCTTAGCTTAGGCAGTTGTACCATAGTACCGTTAGGTTCTTCATTTCCCTGAGACTTTACGGCCGTTTGAGGTGAAATGGCTCCGGGCGAGAGAGGAGCAAGCGGTGGCAATGGAGGGGCCGCCACTACCTCAGGCTGCCCGTAGGGAGGGAGCATGAGGGGCCTCTGAGTCGTTTGGGCCTGCCCTTAGTTCCTTTGCAGTAATACTGCCTACCGCGAAGATGAGCTCGGTCTGGGTCACCTCTTTCGAGAAGGAGCATCTTTGGATGTATCTGCAGGCGCTCGGCTTTGAGCCAGGCCCGGCCACCATTGCCTGCGGAAAGATCGTGTCTCACACGCACCTCGGAGTGTAAGGAGCCTCGGGCTGGCGGGGCGGGGGAGTCCGAGCCCAGACGCGTTGGTGTGACCCACCCTTTCGCGGACCTGGCAGGTTGATGAATCGAGCGGTCGAGCGGTTACTTTGTGCCAGCAGTGGCTACAAAGCCCTTGCTCCCAGTGGCTGCCAGCCTGGTGGCAGAAGCTAATAATTGTGGGACCGTGCCGGGAGCGCTTTGTAGGGGAGTAATGTCTGCAGTTGGGGCAGAACTGGAGGGACAGCTTAATTCTGCTTTAGTGTTGACGTTGGGTGGTCTGCGAAGTTGAGGGAGGGGTGGCAGTGGAAGGGTGTGGGAACAGTATGTTCAACGGCTTTAGGACTCAAGGGAGCCTTTTAATTTTAAGGTGGTTCTTTATAACTTTTACTTTTTGAATTAGCAAAAACTTTTTTCTGTAGTAAGCAAAAAAAAAAAAAAATGGTAGAAAAGGGTATTAAGTTGGATAGTAAAAGGACCTTCCCTACTTTGTCACTGGTATAATAGTTATCATAAATCTAAATACTTTATGTTTCTGTGTCTAAACTTACCAACTTTAGAGTATTATCTTACCCGCTGTAGGCCAAGAGAAATTTGAGATACATAGGCTATTTCCTGTCCTCAGTCTTTTGACTTTTCTGATTATTTGAGTTCTTAGAGTGGCAGTATTTATTTATTTTTATTTTAGAGAGAGTGTGAGTGGGGGAGAGGGGCAGGGGGGGGGGGAGAGAGAGAGAGAGAGACAGAGAGAGAGAGAGAAATAAAGAATTTCTTAAGCAGGCTGCATACTTAGTGCCCAGCTGGACTGCAGGGCTTGATCCCCTAACCGTGGGATTAAGACCTGAGCTGAGATCTAGAGTCAGACACTCAACAACTGGGCCACCCAGGTGCCCCATAGATGTCCTTTTTAAAATGCTTCAAGCATGAATGTACCATCAAATTTATTTCAAAATTTTTTTAAAGATTTTTTATTCATTTACATTTATATATCGTAAAATTCATTGTTTTTTTAGTGAAGTCATAGGATTTTCTAGTTTCTGTGCAGAAGTAGTTGTGTAACCGCTTATAAAGTTAAACATATGCTTAACATATATGATCCAACAATTTCATTACTGAGTATTTGCCCAGAAGATTTGCACTTTGGAAAAATCATTCTGGTTGTATTACAGAGAATGAATTAGAGGGGGAATTAGAACTTTGCAGTTAGATAGGCCTAAACTAAGGCAGCAATGAGAATGGAAAGAAAGGGTGATTCATTCAGTTTGTTTATTCAACAGTATTAATCGAACCCAGTATTGGACCTAGATATACAGTGGTGAACAGAATAGACATAAATTTTTCCCTTACAGAATATCAGTCTAGTGGATGAACAAACCTTCATTCAACAAATATCTTTTTTTTTTAATTTATTAGGCACATCGTTTAATGTCTCTAATTCTCTCTTCAAACAGTTTATCTAGTGAGTTATAACAGTTATCTCACAAAGAAGGCAAGATGATTAAATCATAAATAGGTACAAAAGGCCAAGAATAGTGCTTGGGAATATAAGTTCCCAATGCATATTAGGACTTTTCTCTTTATTAGTCAACTTTGTAGATCTTTTTTTTTTTTTTAATTTTGTTTTTTTATTTTTTAAAATTTACATTCAAATGAGTTATCATATAGTGCAACAGTGATTTCAGGAGTAGATTCCTTCGTGCCCCTTACTCATTTAGCCCATCCCCCCTCCCACAACCCCTCCCATAACCCTCAGTTTGTTCTCCATATTTATGAGTCTCTTCTGTTTTGTCCTCCTCCCTGTTTTTATATTATTTTTGTTTCTCTTCCCTTATGTTCATCTGTTTTGTCTCTTAAAGTCCTCATATGAGTGAAGTCATATGATTTTTGTCTTTCTCTGCCTAATATCACTTAGCATAATACCCTCTAGTTCCATCCACGTAGTTGCAAATGGCAAGATTTCATTCTTTTTGATTGCCAAGTAATACTCCATTGTATATCTATACCACCTCTTTATCCATTTATCCACCGATGGACATTTGGGCTCTTTCCATACTTTGGCTATTGTTGATTGTGCTGCTATAAACATGGGGGTGCATGTGCCCCTTCAAAACAGCACACCTGTATCCCATGGATAAATGCCTAGTAGTACAATTGCTGGGTCGTAGGGTCTATTTTTAGTTTTTTGAGGAACCTCTATACCGTTTTCCAGAGTGGCTGCACCAGCTTGCATTCCCACATTCAACAAATGTCTTATTAAAAATTATAATAAGTGTCAAAGTGAAGACAACAGGGTACTATGTGAAAAAAATATCTGGTTTGAGAGATAAGGTAGGAGCTTCACTTGTGTTCGTTGAGGAATAGAAATATTTCAAGGACAGAAGTGTTGTTTGACATAGGAGTAAGCATGGGAATTTTAACTCTTTTTTTTTCAACGCCAGAACATAGCTTTATGTGTTCATAGAAGGAGCATTCATGTATATTTGTCATGAATTCCAATGCCTCACAGCTCCTTTTGTAATTGCCTAACTTCTAAGCCAGTTTCTTTTTAGATTCTGAAAATAAGGAACCACCCAATTGAGATCCCTCAGATCATTGTTGAAAATGTATTGAACATGGAAATATCTCAGACCCCTGTTCTAAATGTTAAAAATATTTTATATTAATATTTTTGTGGGACGCCTGGGTGCCTCAGTTGGTTGAGCCTCCGACTCTTGATTTCAGCTCAGGTCATGATCTCACAGTCTAGTGATTGAGCCCCAAGTCGGGCTCTGTGCTGAGCGTGGTGCCTGCTTGGTCTTCTTTCTCATCTCTCTCTCAAAAAAAAAATTTATATTAGCACATAGACTATCCTTAGATATACTGTATTATGTTCTAGTGAGTTTCTGTTTTTCTCTTTTTGATAATGTCTTCGGTTTCCTTTGAGAACTTTCCTTTATAGTTATTTGGTTCTTTGGCTTTTAACTTTTGTTGATACTCCAATGGCAAGCTGTTCTCTTTTGCACCCATGCAAATGACCTTTTTATGCTAGAGTAATGGGGGAGCACTCTCATAATTTCTTATCTGATAACTTTGGCAGGTTATTTCTTTTCCTTCTTGAGTGTAAACTTTATTGGAGGTGTGTTCCATTTCTATCTCCTTTTCATTTATTCAGAGAACTTAAATTGCTTTTTTCATTTTCCATTCTACTACTCTGCCTTCACTGCTAGGCCTTTGAAAAATGGTGGCTGTATCTCCATGCCAAGTTTTCCTTGTTTTGCCCTGGAAGTTGGCATAGTTAGCTTAAAATCCTACAGGTAGGCCATGGAGTGGAACACGGTGTCTGAGGTGGATCCTTTCATTCAGCAGGTTGTTGCTGTAGATGAAGTTCAGAAAACTCTCCTCCTCTTGGCTCTGACAGTTCCTGAAGCCTGAATTTTCTGTGTCTTACCAGACACCAAGGGTTGAGACAGGGGCGTGAGGAGTAGACATCCATTGTACAACAGTGGCTGATGACTCTGGCCCAGTGGCTGCCATAGTGCCCTTATGTTAACTCTTGATTCCTTACAGCATTTCTTACAAGGTTTAGTTTGTTGTTATTTTTAACATATTGTATTTTTTTTAGGCGTTGTCTTGATTAGCTAGGGAAGTCGGAAAAACCAAAACTTTAAAAGACTTGCTAGAATTACATTATATGATGATGGTTCTGGAGTTAAAATGTAATGGTAAAGACATTGGACTCGGGTCAGATAACATACTTCAAATCACTGCTCTTGCACATCCTGGTTATATGATTTTGGGTAATTTTAGCAAACCTCTAAATTAAAAAAATTTTCATCTGTATAATGAGAGTAATCAAACTACTTTCTAATGTCGTAAAATAATCCATGGTAAAGCAGCTAGCACAGTATTTCATGGTTGTTGTGAAGATAAGATGATTTATTGCCTGTAAAAGGCTTAAAATAATACCTGGGAAGTGATAAACTATTATTAGTTACTTTTATTATTATTCAGTAAATGTTGGTTTGTATCATCTTCACCATGTCATAGGCCATAGTTTTCTCTTTACCTAATTAGGCTTTCCTTTTTTTGTACGATATTCTCATTGCAGTAAAGGAAGTTCTACCAGTTTTCTTCTATTTGATCTGTACTTTCAGACTCAGAAAGTAAAAGTTTATTGTTTTTCTTATAAAAATGAACATGAATGAAAAATTAATTTGCCTTGACCTCTTGAAGAGAATTAAAAATATTAATTTGTGTTAAACTCTTACACAGCTTTTGATGACGTTTCCTTTTATTAACGATTTCTTCTCCCCCTCCCCCCCCCCTTTTTTTTTCCTGTTTCTCTTTCTTTTTAAACTACTAGGAACATGTTTGACAAGCTGAATCGTGATGCCTTTCAAATCGTTTCTTATTTTTTGTTCCAAACGCTGGACCAGTCTCTCACCAAAGAAGTTTTCAAGTGAGTCAGGTTAATTTATTTTCTTTTTGTAGGTAGTCATTCTCTAATTTGAAAAGGGAGTATGCTTTGGTGTAAACCAGAATTTCAACTTTGGCCTTTCACTATTATTTTGAACGGATGTCACAAAAATCAGGTGTGAGTCTTAGAAATTTAGTGTTCAAGCTTTGTATATCTGAGTGATTTTTCTTTGGTACTTATCTTAAAATCATTGATTATTTCATGGATAAGATAGATTTTGTTTTATAAAATTATTTCCTAACATTTTTCATAATTATAAGGCGAAACAGTTAATTGGTACCAATCTATCTATATGGCTCACTTTGTCCTTTCTTTGTTTTTTGCTGGATTACCCCCTGCCTTACTCCTTTTCCTGTAGGCAGTGTTACTTGTTTTATCTACTTTTACTTTTAGATTTCTGTAAATCCTTACTATTTTTGTCGGTGATATACAAAAGTGTCAAATGCTGTAGGTGAAAATCATTCCTATTAAACTTAGTCTCATGTTAGATACTGTTGAATATTAAATAGTTCAAGGAGGAGATAAAAATGTGAATACCCATTAACCTTGGTTCCAAGTTCTTTTGCATGTGATTTGGGTTTCCTTTGTCAGAAGAAGTGTTAAAATATGTTTTAATATTTATATTATGCCATTGTCCTCTTAAATAGAAAAGCAACAAGTAAATCATTTGTTTAGGCTTTGTTATTTTTGATAATTTATTCTTAATATTTTGTCTTCAGTTATGAGTGACCAGGAGAACAGGTATTTTTAAAACATTTTTTTGGAAATCTGTATCATTAAACTGTAGGGTTTTCTCTGCTAAATAAAAATAGATTTTCTGATTTTTTTTTTCCTGATGATAAACAAAATACAGCTCATTTTAAGCAATTCGAGAAATACAAAAAATGTAAGGAAGGAAGTAAAAATCATGCCTAAACTCACCAACCAGAAAATATCACTGTTGACATTCCAGCCTTTTAGTCTATTTATTCCGTGCATACTTAATTTTTTATATGACTATAGAATGTATTTTATGCTATAGATACATAAAAAAAATTGCCTCAGGATACAAATTTATCAGGGGAAAGCAATAGGTAAATTTTAAAGTCTATTATTTTTGACTAAAACAAAGGCAAAACTTTTTAATAATTTTATATCTTGTTTAAACACAAAACAGTAGCATACACTGAGTATGATATGGATTATCTCTAGGAGTCAAAAGCTCTTATGTCATTCCTTCTGTACTCTTCCTGTGTAACTATGTTTCTTTCTCTCTCTCTCTCTCTCTCTTTCTTTTTCCAGGCTTAACGTACTAATTTATATATACCATCTTTATGCATTAGTGCAGTGAATCCATTGAGAGTGTGGTCTTTAGCTGATTCGTACTAATTTTAATGGTGATTCATTCCTTCACTTAACATACCTATTCACTGATGATTTACAGTAAACTGACCTTAGTCTTATAGTTATTTATAAAGAAAAAGACCCAATTTCTCACAAGTTGGTGTCTTTCTTTAGTTGAAATCTACAAATGTTAGTCTTGTTTCATTTAGCATTAATGTTTCTAGTGTAGGAAATAAGTTTCATGTTTAAAAATTTTGCTGAGTTTTTTTTTGTTGATATTTCTAATGCTTTTATATTTGTTTTTAAGGCTTTGTTGGCCTCCGTTTGACCAAAAAAGTGACACTGAATTCCGGAAACATTGCTGTGAATGGTTAAAAAAGATTTCTGTAAGTATTCTCTTTCTGGAAGATACAAACTTTAAGAAGTTAGAAACTACATTAAATTTTTTGTTCTGGCTTTATTGAAGTGTAATTATACATTAAATTTTTGGAGGTGAAATCTTTTTATTTCTCTTATGTTCACAGTATAATAGCAAGGAAATATTTGTTAGAATAAGACTTTTGGATGGTTTTGGTTAGTATTCTATTTCTAGGAAATCAGCTTTATTGGCTAGATGCATTGGAAATAGGCTTTTGAGTTCCTAGGATTTTATATCATAGTTTTTGTTTAAAGAAAACTTTTTTTGACCGTAGATTATTTTAGCTTGTGTCCCCACATAGTATCAATAATTGTGGCTTTATATTGTAATTATTTTTTGTGACCCAGTTCACCAAGAATTTAGAAAGATTCAAATAGTCAGCTTCTGGTTCAAGTGGACTAATCCTGTTCAGTCCTGTTATGCTACAAAAACAGGATGATATAAGTATAAAGGTTATTATTGATAAGGTCTTCAAATCATCTGATTTCTTTTTTCCATAGGCTGAATGTGGAAGTGGCTTTCCTCAAGTTGTTGGTTCACTATTTCTTTCTCCTGGTGGTCCTAAATTTATTCATCTGATGTATCATTTTGCAAGATTTGTTGCAATAAAATATATAAAAACCCATTCTAGAAGTAAGTTAAATTTTTAGTAGGATTTTTTTTGTTTTGAGTTTAAAATTTTTATTGTTCTTCATAATATATGAATCATAAAGAGATTTTAATACAACAAGGTAAGATAAAAACATTAATTTACCTCAAAAGATATATAGTTAATATTCTACTGGTACTGTAGTTTGAAAGTTTCTAATGAATATGAGTAACTATTCAGATTATTTTTGTATGTTCTAATACAGCGATTGGGAAACATTTTCTGTATAAGGCTAGATGGTAAATATTTTAGGCTTTGTGGATTACACAGGTCTCTTTCTCATGTACTTCTTTGTGGTTTTTTTTTTAAAAAAATGCAACCCTTTGGGGTGCCTGGGTGGTTCAGTTGGTTAAGTGTCTGACTCTTGATTTCAGCTCAGGTCATGATCTCATGGTTTGAGTTCGAGCCCTGCAACAGGCTCTGTGCTGACAGTGTGGAGCCTGCTTGGGATTCATTCATATTCTCTCTTCTCTTCTCTTCTCTTCTCTCTCTCTCTCTCTCTCTCTGTCTCAAAATAAATAAACTTAAAAAAAGAATACAACCCTTTAAAAACATAGAAAGCATTCCTAGCTTGCTGACCTGGCAAAACTTGCCAGAGGGCTAAATTAAACTTGCAGGTTATAGTTTGCCTCTACTACATTGTATTAAATGTTGTGTTGTGTGAGGTTTACTTTGGCTGCTATCAATGTGTTTAATTTTTTTGTTAGAAATTGCTGTTGTAAAGGGATTTGATCTGTTTCCTCATTCATGGAAACAAAATATTTGATTTTTAAGCTAAGACCTAAAAAGCATTCTTAAAAGAATGCTATTTGTAGTTTACTTTTTTTTATTTTTTATTTATTTATTTATTTATTTATTTATTTTTTTAAACATTTATTTATTTTTGAGACAGAGAGAGACAGAGCATGAATAGGGGAGGGTCAGAGAGAGGGAGACACAGAATCTGAAACAGGCTCCAGGCTCTGAGCTTTCAGCACAGAGCCTGACGCGGGGCTCGAACCCACGGACCGTGAGATCATGACCTGAGCCGAAGTCGGCCGCTTAACCGACTGAGCCACCCAGGCGCCCCATTTGTAGTTTATTAAATATGCTTTTCTGTTTAATTGGTTTATGCTCATAAAACATGGGTAAGAAAGTACAGAAAAGTGGATGCGACAAAACCCCATCCGTCTTCCAATTTCTGCAGACAACCATTGCTGACATTTTATGTCATTTATTTTCTTTTAATATTAAAAAAAATTTTTATACATATTTATACATTTTAATTACTTTGAATAGGTAATATTTTTCATTATTCAAAATCAAAAGGTGAAAAAATTTATCTTTCACTTCTGTGCTCTACCTAGTTTGCCTTCATAGAAGCAAGCAGTGTAATCCACAATACAGGCAAATACATGTATAATATATATTTATATATTATATATATATTTATACATATATTCTTTTTTTTTAAATCCTAAATGGTGACATGCATTGGGTTTTGAATCTTGTGTTTTTCACACAACAGTATATATTGGAGATCATCTCATATTAGTTCATAGAGCTTTCTTCCTTATTCTCTTTTTAGAACAGCATATTTGAATGGATATACCATTATATATATATAGTATATGTATACATTATATGTATATATATATATATATATGTATTTTTTAATTAAAAAAATTTTTTACATTATATATATTTAATTTTTTTAATGCTTATTTATTTTTGAGAGAGTTACAGAGTACGAGTGAGGAGGGTCAGAGAGAGAGGGAGACACAGAATCAGAGGTAGTCTCCAGGCTCCTGTCTGTGCTGTCACCACAGAGCCTGATACAGGACTTGAACTCACAAACCATGAGATCATGACCTGAGCTGAAGTCAGATGCTTAACCGACTGAGCCACCCAGGCACCCCACAGTGTATTTTCTAACTAGTCTTCTGTTGACAGATTTTGGCTTCCACCTTACCCCCCCTTTTTTTGTTTTGTTTTTGCTACAAAAACAATGCTACATTGACAAGCTTTATCCGTATATGACTTTGTGTATATCTGTGTATATGCACGTACATACCCACATATACATGTATGGTGTGTGTGTGTATATATGTATACGTAATTCCTGAAGACTGCTTCCAGGGTCAAATTTCCAGATTTCTAATTTGCTGGTTATTATCAGATTGTTTTCTGTAGGGATTGGATGATTTATGCTTCTATCACCAGTGTACAGTGAATGTCTGTTTTTTCCAAAGGCTCAACAACATTGTGTGTGGTCACACATTTTATCTTTTCAGCCTGATAGATTAAAATGGAATCTCAGGGTAGTTTTAATTTGTATCTCTCTTATTATTTAGTTAGATTGAAAGTTGTTTCATATATTTAAGAGCAATTCATATTCTTTTTGCATTCTATAATTGTCCATTTTTCTCTTACGTTACTGCTCTTTTTTATCATAGGAGCTCTTAATGTCCTTTCTCTGTGATGTGATATGTGAACCTTCTTTTTTGGTTTATATTCTTTGCTTGATTTTTGAAAACTTATACATGTGATCTTGCTGTATAAATATATGCATATTTAAAATTT
Organism: Neofelis nebulosa; assembly: GCF_028018385.1. NCBI lineage: Eukaryota > Metazoa > Chordata > Mammalia > Carnivora > Felidae > Neofelis > Neofelis nebulosa. Next base: position 51,063,977 of record NC_080793.1, read on the forward strand.
AATGCAACATAAGCATTGCTACCAGTTTTTCTTTTAGTAGATGGTCTATTCCAGTTACATGTAGCCCAAACTATTTTATATGAAATACATGTGGTTGGATTTAGCAAGAGTTTACTGTGCATAAGACTTCTAAGCATGAGTTGTCCTGTTTCTGATTGGAAGTAATTCCAGTCAACATGTTCAGTCTCTGTCTACATTCAGTAAACGAATCCCTAGTTAAATATTTAGAAATTGTGGTTTCTTTGGAGTTAACACTAGGACCTGGATTAGTAGTGCTAAGTGCAATGAGGTGATCCCTGTTTTCCAGAATATGTATTGTTATTGTATTGAATCATCTTAGAGCAGGATGTGGACTCCGAAATGTTTGGACGGATTGTTCTCAGGATCTGCTTTGATCATTAGTAACATAGCTAAGAATTATTTGAGAAGTAGAGACTGGTTTTAGTTGGTTGTCCTATTAGTCTTACTAGGTAGAAAAATAAACTGATGGCAGCAAAGGTGGTGGTGTGATCTCACCTCATCTCTTTTAATTGATTTTCTTCCTTTGTTGTGAAAAGATTCTGTTAAGAGTAAGAAGTTCATGTATAAGAAAGTATTTGTTCAAGGCTATATCAAGCTGTGATAATAAGAATTATTTGGGACAGATGGACTCTCAAAGTTTTTAATTATGTAAAAGAACTTAACTTCAGATACCATTTTTAGTTGCCTACCTAAAAATAGGTTTCCTTGTTTTTGTTAAAATTAATTGTATCTTTCTTGTGTATGTGGCATACCTGCTTTTAAGGAGTTGTTAGTTGTATGAGTTGTTAATCTCTTAAAATGAGTAAATTTCAACCTTTTTGATATCCATTAGCTTTAAGTCAAAGTTTTCTGTGATCTTATTTGTGTTCCATGTAGATTCATCTATACATTTTACAGAGACATTTAATGTAAAGCCACAAGATATGCATAAATGCATTGCCAGATGCCATATAGCACGCAATAGATTTTTACATATTTTGCAAAGAGAAGATTGTGTTATCCGAGAGTATCAGGAAAATGCACAGTAAGTAATACTTTGATAGTTAGAAAATGAAATTTCCTTTCTTTTTGAGCAAATGTCATCAATATACTTTGAGTGGCAATAATCCATGCCTACCTCAGAATCTTTTCATTTTATTTTATTTTATTTTATTTTATTTTATTTTATTTTATTTTATTTTATTTTATTTTTTTAACGTTTATTTATTTTTGAGACAGAGAGAGACAGAGCATGAATGGGGGAGGGTCAGAGAGAGGGAGACACAGAATCTGAAACAGGCTCCAGGCTCTGAGCTGTCAGCACAGAGCCCGACGCGGGGCTCGAACTCACGGACCGCGAGATCATGACCTGAGCTGAAGTCGGCCGCTTAACCGACTGAGCCACCCAGGCGCCCCAGAATCTTTCCATTTTAAAGCCAGATAACTACTTCTTTTTTAAAAATGTTTTATTTATTTATTTATTTTTGAGAGAGAGAGAGAGAGAGAGAGAGAGAGAGAAGGAGCAGAGCGAGTGAGCATGTGTGCATAAGCAGGGAAGGGACAGAGAAAGAGGGAGACAGAATCCCAAGTAGGCTCCAAGTTGTTAGTGCAGAGCCTGATGTAGGGCTCGAACTCATGAACTGTGAGATCATGACCTGAACGAAAACCAAGAGTCAGATGCTTTAACTACCTGAGCCGCCCAGGCACCCCAAAGCCAGATAACTTCTTCTTTTCTTTTTTTTTTTTAATTTTTTCTTAACGTTTATTTATTTTTGAGACAGAGAGAGACAGAGCATGAACGGGGGAGGGTCAGAGAGAGAGGGAGACACAGAATCTGAAACAGGCTTCAGGCTCTGAGCTGTCAGCACAGAGCCCAACGCGGGGCTCGAACTCATGGACCGCGAGATCATGACCTGAGCCGAAGTCGGACGCTCAACCTACTGAGCCACCCAGGCGCCCCCCAGATGACTTTTGAATAAAGTTTGTTTTTTGTTTTTTGGGTTTTGGTTTTGTTTGTTTGTTTGTTTGTTTGTTTGTTTTTAAAGGAGGCTGCACACTCAGTGTGGAGCCTAGTGCAGGGCTTGAACTCATGACCCTGAGATCAAGACCTGAGCTGAGACCAAGAGGCAGATGTTTAACTGGCTGAACCACCCAGGTGACCCTTTGAATAAGATATTTTAAATTACGAATACTGTAAATTAAAGTTTAGAGAAAGGGAAAATATTACCTTAGTTTAAGAATTTAGGGGCGCCTGGGTGGCTCAGTTGGTTGAGCGTCCGACTTTGGCTCAGGTCATGAAATCACGGTTCATGGGTTCAAGCCCTGCATCAGGCTCTGTGCTGACAGCTCAGAGCCTGGAGCCTATTTCAGATTCTGTGTCTCCCTCTCTCTCTGCCCCTCCCTCACTCACGCTCTTTCTCCCTGTGTCTCAAAAATAAATAAACATTAAAAAAAATTTAAACAAACAAAAAAAGAATTTAGTATCTTAAGTGTTTTTTCTTTTTATAACATGGATTTACATTTTTAAGCTGTAATTATAGTGCTCATTATATTTTGTATCCTTTTTCTCTTCATATTTCATTTTGTAAATTTTTCCATATTGCCATAGTATATTGCTCATTTACTTATTTACTAAAATTAAAAAAATTGTTTTTAAAAATTAAAACAATTTTATTTTTTAATTTTTAAAGTGTATTGCTTTTAATATTTAATGGTTTATTGAATATCTGTTAAGTAGATACTCCTTTAAGTAGGTATTCCATAGTTTCTTTAACCATTTCATACTATTTTATATTTAAGTTCATTCTGTCAACAAATTTTTATTTGAGTTACTTTGGTCTGCTGGGTATTGTTTAGCACTGGTCCTACAGCATTAATTAAGACAGGCAAGGTTCCTACTCTCAAGAAATAGAGTATGTTTAATTTTTTATGATTATAAACAACTCTAGTAAGGTAACTTTTTAAATGCTGTGTTGTTGTGAAAGCTAGAAAATCCTTTGAAATCACCTTGAAACTACAATGTCGTCTGTCTTAGGTAACATTTAACTTTAAGAAGTTAACATTAACTTCTATGTGATAGAAGCATTAGAGAGCAGGATAGTCTTACCTCCAACATTTTTACTTGAAGTCAGAGTGTCTATGAGCCAAGAAGTCCTGGTCCATCTCAACAGCAGCCTCTATGTTAGATCACTCTATAACTCTTAAAGGACTCTAGAGTCCTTTAGCTGGCTGCTGGGTGTATTTGGAAGATTAGTCTTCAGAAGTCTTGAGCAAAGATAAGAAATGGGGGAAAATATCAAAGTAGGCTATACCAGTTAATTATAATGGAATTATAGTCGTCATTTATATGTTTTCTTACAGATTGTCAGTTAAACAAGTACGAAATTTGAGATCAGAGTGTATGGGACAGGAAAACCAAATAAAAAAGTAAGTGACTTTTAGATTAGAGCTGAAAGTTGCCTTAGTTTAGCTCCTGGATTTTACTAGTAAGGAAACTGAGGGTCTCAGAAATATCAGTTAAAATAGTGTTATCAATAGCTACATGATAGGATTAGAACATAATTCGATTCCTAGTCCAGTTCTTCTAATAAATTTATTGCTTTGAGCTAGAATTTTATTTTTGTTTTTATTGTTTATTTTTATTTATATATTTATTTGAGAGAGAGAGAGAGAGAGAGAGAGAGAGAACATGCGCGTGTGTACACAGGTAGGGGAGGGGCAGAGAGAGAGAGAGGGAGAAAGAGAATTCCAAGCAGGCTTTACACTGTCAGCGCAGAACCCAACCTCACGAGCTGTGAGGTCATAACCTGAGCTGAAGTCAGATGCTTAACTGACTGAGCCACCTGGTGCCTGATTTTTGTTTTTAATTAGAATGGTTTTTAGTGAGTGGGTTTGTAGATCTGTTTGCTTTTTGAGTGGTAAATTACCATGTGATTTTTAAAGAATGGCTAATGAAATAATTTAATTTTTAACCAGAATGGAACCCTGTGATGACCAAAGTAATATACAAGAGAAAATCCAAAAGGTGAGGCAACTTTTTAAGGGACAGATTTAATCTCTTACTTTTGTCATATGCGATCTTTACTCATTTGGACTCTTTATTTTGTCTTTATCATTTCTTTTTGTAAGACTGTTACTATTTTTTAAAACTCATAAGTGATATATTACAGTGTCAACAGGATGCTTCTAAAAAGCATGAATATAATTGAAAACTAGCTTATAATTTGTAAGACTAAATATATACAAAGGCAGTGTTAAATATTGTTAATTTAAAATCTTTCATGTCAGCAAGAAAAGTTGAGCCTGATTGATTGTAACTTAATCAGTAGTATTAATTTATCTAAATCAAATATGTTATCTGAAGGGAGATGGTAAGTATGGAAGAAAAATGAGAAGTCACATTGAGGCTGGCTTGGCAGTAGGGAGGAATCTGCTAGATAGACATAAATGATATGAGGTTTTCAGAGGTTGGCTTTGATGTGAGATTGGAGTGTTTTCTTAGGCCTTTGTGTGTAGATGAAATCTCTGTCCAGCTCTTTGTTCTGATTTTATGATCACCAGGCTGCTTTGGGTGTTAATTTGGCTTTCCAGGCATTTTGTCACTGGAAAAGGTGAGTGCCCTCCTCAGGAAATAATTATTCATCCATTCAGTGAATTTTTTTTTTTTTTTAATGTTTATTTACTTGAGAGAGGGAGAAAGAGAGAGAGTGAGAGAGAGGAAGAAGGAACATGAGTGGTGGAGGGGCAGAGGGAGAAGGAGAGAGAATCCTAAGCAGGCTCAGTGCCGTCAGCACAGAGCCCGACATGGGGCTCAATCTCATGAACTGTGAGGATCATGACCTGAGCTGGAATCAGGAATTGGACACTTAGCTGACTGAGCCACCCAGGCACCCCCAATTCATTGAATTTTTATTGATCACTGCCATGTGCCAGGCATTCTTCTACATATTATACCTACAGTAGTGAAGGAAAGAGGCAAAGTCACTCTATTGTGGAACTTCCAACTAGTGAATATGAATATTCCTATTACTGAACATTATATCTTTGATTGTAAATTTAATATGTTGAGGTGAAACATGTTAAAGTTTTCACATTGATCTCTCCTGAGTTTGTTTAATGTTCACTTTGCCCAAGTCCAGTCAGTTTTTAGCCATTGACAAGATAAAAGTAAAAATTTGATAATCAGATCCTGGATCTTTGTTCACCAAAGAAATGTCATCTTGTGAGACCTCTAGACCATGGGAAGACAAACACAAACATGGGTATAATTATTCTATTTCCCTACCTACCTCCCACTTTTATAAATTCTTTTGAGGCATTATATACAAACAAAAAAGTGCAAAAATCTTAAGTGTATATCTTGAAAAAATTTCACAAAATGATACACCCATGTAACCAGCATATAGTTTAACAGAACATTACCCCAGAAGCCTCAAGCCCCTTTTCATTCACAACCATTTCCTCCCCCCAAAACTAAATACTTTTCTCCCTTCTTAAAGATTTGTTTGCCTTTTTTTGAACTCTATATAAAAGGGAATATATAGAATATATTTTTTTGTATTTGTCTTTTTTGACTCATGCTGTTTTATCCATGCTGTTGTATATGTAGGTCATAGTATGTTCATTCCCAATACTATGTAGTATTCTATTTTATGAATATATTGCACAACATACTTGGTTTTTTTTACTCTAGGTAAACTTTTGGGTTAATTGCAATTTTTGATTTTTATAAATAGAAATGTTATGAACATTCTTAAAAAATTTTTTTTGTTATTTCAATTGAAGTATAGTTGACACATAATGTTAGAGTAGTTTCAGGTGTATAGCATAGTGATTGGACAACTGTGTTATGCTGTGTTCACCATAAGTATAGCTACTGGGACGCCTGGGTGGCTCAATTATTTGAGCGTCTGACTCTTGGTCTTGGCTCAGGTCATGATCCCAGAGTCATGGGATTGAGCTCCACATAGGGCTCTGTGCTAAGTGTGGAACCTGCTTAAGATTCTCTCTGTCTCTTGTTCTCTCTCTCTCCCTCTTCCTCTCTCCCCCTCTCTCCCTATCTTCCTCCCTCTCTCCCTCTGTCCCCTGCTGTAGTGTGTGTGTGCGCTTGCTTTCTCTCTGAAATAAACAAGTGTAGCTGTCATCTCTAAACATACTTATATATGAATTTTAATGAACATAGACATGTTAATATATGCCTAAGATTCTTTGGTTTTTCTTTTTTTTTTTTTTTTTTTTTTTTTTTTTGAGAGAGAGCACACAGGTGCAGGCACGCATGAGCAGGGGAGGGGAGAGAAAGAGAGGAGAGGAGCAGAGATAGGGAGAGAAAGAATCCCAAGCAGGCCCCATGCTGTCAGTGCACGGTTCATGAGCTCAGTCCCATAAACTGTGAGATCATGACCTGAGCCAAAATCATGTGTTGGAGCCTCAACCAACTGAGCCACCTAAGATTCTTAGCTTTTAAAGGAGAGTGGTTTTTCTGGGGTGCCTGGGTGGCTCAGTCTGTTAAGTGTTCGACTTCAGCCCAGGTCATGACCTTGTGGTCTGTAGGGTCGAGCCCCCGAGTCAGGCTTTGTGTGACAGCTTAGAGCGTGGAGCCTGCTTTGAATTCTGTCTCCCCCTCTCTCTGCCCCTCCCCCGCTCACACCTCTGTCTCTTTCTCTTAAAAGTAAATAAACATTAAAAAAATAATGAACATGGTTTTTCACATTTTTACCTTTTGAAACTTGAATAACTCTTTTTTTTTTTTTAAATTTTTTTTTTTTTCAACGTTTTTTATTTATTTTTGGGACAGAGAGAGACAGAGCATGAACGGGGGAGGGGCAGAGAGAGAGGGAGACACAGAATCGGAAACAGGCTCCAGGCTCCGAGCCATCAGCCCAGAGCCTGATGCGGGGCTCGAACTCACGGACCGCGAGATGGTGACCTGGCTGAAGTCGGACGCTTAACCGACTGCGCCACCCAGGCGCCCCAGAAACTTGAATAACTCTTAAAATTGATGTGTAGTATTTTTTTTTTTTTCCCTCCTGAAAATCTTTATTATTTCTCCCTGAAAAGTTTCTGTTAGATTGGTGGCATATCAAAACACAGGAAATGCTAATTGCATCTTGGTACCATTCGATTTTTTAGATTTTTTTGAAAACCATGGTTGGCTAAAAATCTTCTGAGAAATTCTTTAGTTTTAAAGCCCCTTTGGAAGTAGTATCAGTGCTTTTAGATGGTTAATTAATTAATTAATTAATTTTAGTGCTTTTAGATCGTTAATTTTCTCGCCAGAAATCATTCCAGGAATACTTTATTCCTGGGAGTGAGTATATATTTGTGTTTTGCATTACTTTGATGTATGTACAGATTATGTATAGACCTTCTCTCTGTTTTCAAAGGTGCGGTCATTGTGGGCTTCAGTGAATGAAACACTCACGTTTTTGGAAAAAGAAAGAGAAGTTGTTAATGCAGTCCTTAGTCTTGTTAACCAGTATACTTTAGATGGAACTAATGTCGCTATCGATATTCCAAGGCTCTTACTTGACAAAATTGAGAAACAAATGGGTCAGGTAAGCATTTGATATAAAAGAAGTTTTTGGAAGAACTCTCTTCATGAAATTATTTTACATATATATATTTTACATATATATATATTTATACACACACACACTAAAATATATGTATTTAATATATAGTATGTATTACATATAGCAAATACATAATGAATATTGTATATTTTTCTTAAAATTTTTTTGTCTTCAGAATTTATTTTTGTGAATATATTTAGTAAAACTTTCATAAAGGGCTGTTGGTGTGTGTGTATACACACACACACACACACAAGCTTTTATTAATTTGTTCATTTCTTTTTTTTTTTTTTTTAATTTTTTTTTTAACATTTATTTATTTTTGAGACAGAGAGAGACAGAGCATGAACGGGGGAGGGTCAGAGAGAGGGGGAGACACAGAATCAGAAGCAGGCTCCAGGCTCTGAGCTGTCAGCACAGAGCCCGACGCGGGGCTCGAACCCACAGACTGTGAGATCATGACCTGAGCCGAAGTCAGCCACTTAACCGACTGAGCCACCCAGGTGCCCCAATTTGTTCATTTCTTTTATGGTGCTACATCATACAGTGTAGAGAGGAGAAGGAGGTTACTTAGTAGGAAGATGATCTGGTATAGTTCTTTAAAGTTTATTTATTTATTTTTGAGAGAGCACAAGCAGGGAAGGGGCAGAAAGGGAGAGAGGGAGACACAGTATACTAAGCAGGCTGTCAGTCCAGAGCTCGATGCGGGGCTCTATCCCATGAACTGTGAGATCATGACCTGAGCTGAATTTGGGTGCTTAACCGACTGAGCCATCCAGACGCCCTTGGTACTAGTTCTTTATAAATTCTCAAAGGGGAGCATTAATGATCTCCTAATTGCTGAATTTCTTTTTAAAATGTCTTTTGGGGTGCCTGGCTGGCTCAGTCGGTAGAGCATGCAACTCTTGATTTCAGGGTTGTGAGTTTGAGCCCCATGTTGGGTGTAGAGGTTACTTGAAAATAATAAAAACCTTTTTTAAAAAAAGTCTCTATCTTCTGGTTTCTCTTTCATCTTGATGCTAAGTATTGTAAAATTTTGCTTCCTTTAGCTTTTGTGACCTCAGTGCCTTTGTTCTTGTGTTTTTTCATACTGCTGTTCTCAGTTTTCTACCGCTTCCTTTTTCTCTGACTTTCAAATGAAAGTGTTTTCCATTGTTCCATCAATGCCTGCTTTTCCCCACATTATATTCATCTGTTTTTTCTTACTCAATTCTATGTTTTCATCAGTATCCTGTACAATAATATTCCCAAATTGGTATTTCAAGTTTCTTGCCTTCAACCCAAACTCCATGAAATTATTTCCACTTGCTTATGGGACATTTCCATCTGTCTACGTACATTTGTTTTCTTAGTAAACTCACACTCTATTAAGTATCTAATATGTCAAATATTAATGATAACAGGGGATAGAAAGGTAAAATATTGTTGTGACCCTGAAGAGCTTTCACTTTAATAGGTAACATGCCAGGCACTTCAAATTCAGAGTACATAAAAGTCTGCAAATTCAGATTCCTGTATAGAGGGAGTAGGTAGATAATATATGCTCTTTGGAGCATATATATTTCTCTTTGGAACATATATATTTCTTTTTGGAAAAATAGTGGTATTTATGTGAAATTTTAAGATTTTTAGTTGATTGGCAGCTAATTCAAATGATTTTAAAATATTGGAGTTGGGCAGGCCAAATAAACATGTCTAAGTTTGGATTCAGCCATTAAGGGACATCAATTTGCAACTTCTGTTAAAACATGAATTTATGAGGGTGCCTGGGTGGCTCAGTCGGTTGAGGGTCCAACTTCAGCTCAGGTCATGATCTCACAGTTTCTGGGTACGAGCCCCGCCTCCAGGTCGGTGCTGACAGTTTGGAGCCTGGAGGCTGCTTTGAATTCTGTATCTCCCTCTCTGCTTTTCTCTCTCTCTCTCTCTCAAATAAATAACATCAAAAAATTAAAAAAAATTTTAAAAACAAAACAAAACATGAATTTATGATCCTTCACCAAACCTTTTTCTTCTCAGTCTTCATTTTGCTTTGTTTGTTTGCATTTCTTTTATTCTAGTTTGCAACTTTTTTTGCATAATATAACAATATAGCACTGCATGTTAATTCTTTCACAGTAGTTTTCTTTGGACCAAAATTATTTACTTGGTTTCAGTTTTGGGTAGACATTTGACTTTTTTCATTCTTAAGGTAAGCTTTTTATATAATAAGAAACATAAATATATTTATGTAACAGTTCATAATCTTAAGAACCACTTTTTCCCCCCCTCTGAATCCTTAGTTGCACATAGGAAATGTTTATGAGGCTGGAAAATTGAACCTGTTAACAGTTATTCAGTTATTAAATGAAGTTTTGAAAGTAGTGAAATATGAACGTTATCAGGCTGACCCAGCAAGACTGACAATAGACCTTCAATTCCTTGAAAAAGAGACCAAACTTCAGAGAGAAAGATTATCAGATCTGAAGCGTATGAGGTATCCCAGAAATATCTTTTGTTATGGTACTGGGGGAGGAATAGGGTGGTTTTGATAATTTCTCAGCACAACGTGTGTAGTTGACAACTCTTCAGCTTTGGCAAACGAATGTGAGCATTTTATTAGAACTTAAAAACCTTGTCATTGACTCCTGGGGAGACACATAAAGTAGAAAGGAAAATTAATGTTGTTTTCTTTCTAGAATAAATTATTTGCCCTAAGGGATTATTCTTTATGAAATAATTTCAACTTTTCTCAAGCTTTTCTTTTGTATAATAAAACTAATAAACTAAGCCTTAGAAAAATTTGTTATTTGAGTGGAGGAGCTGGGAGGGACAGAGTAAGAGTAGAGTTTGGACTTGAGTTTAGAACTAGGAAAAAACAATATTTTAAAGGGATAAATGGAATAATTGATGTATGATTGCTTTCTGGTCTTAAAAGGAAAAGTATTTTCAGAACTGAATGTTCACTGTGAGAGTTTATTCAGTTCATACATGCTGTATTGGTTGAACTTCCAGTTATATTTTCTTCCCTTTCTCTACAAACTGTTGTCTTAAATTTTATTCAATACTTGTTTTATATATTCATGTTTTGAAGGAAATTCTTTTTTTAATCATAGGTGTAAAGTAAAAGAAGATCTCACAACTATAAAACATTCTGTTGCTGAACGGCAAGGAGAATGGCATAAAAAGTGGAAAGAATTTCTTGGTCTGTCTCCTTTCAGTCTAGTTAAAGGTTCGACTCCAGTAAGTAATGTTGGCTTGCCTTTTGGAGAGTAGTTTAGTGTAAGGCAGTCTTTTGATTTATCATGTTACAAATGATCTAGGAATGCTTTGCGTGGTTGTCATCTTGGCATCTGAGCCTAAAGTTTAAATGTTTTGGTTTCTCTAATTTTCTAAATACATATTCAAGTATTTATCAGGTTGCCTTCTGATTTATAGTTAATATTTTTAGACTCAGAGGATTATATTAAAAAGAAAATGAGACTTTTCTCTTGCTGTTAGGTAGTATTACATTTGAGGCACAGTTGGAGGACAGAGTAGTCCCCTTGTTCTAATATTGTACTCCTTTGTTTAAAAATAGTTATGAGATAATTGCCATGCTTGGTAATTCCATCTTTGCTAGGGGGAAAATCATCCATTCATAGATTAATTTAGCACTGTTACTATGGTAACGAGTAAATGTGTTTATTTCAAAATGACAATTTCTGTGTTTTAAGGCTGTGGATCTTTTACCACCAATGTCTCCCCTTTCATTTGATCCTGCCTCGGAAGAAGTGTATGCTAGGAGTATTCTTTTGCGGTATCCTGCTTCACTTCCAGGTTGGTTATTTGTTTTTGTCTCTCTTAAACCTTCCTCTGATCAGTTATTTTTCACTATGATAGCAGTTTCTTTACATTCTTTGTTTTTTTTCCCTCCAATTATTTTTTATTGTGGTGAAATGCACATATTATTTCAGTCATTGCAGTGTTCCAAGTCAGTGGCATTTAGTAAATTCACAGAGTTGTGCAACCATCACCACTTTTTTTTTTTTTAATTTAATGTTTATTTATTTTTGAGAGAGAGAACGTGAAGGAGGAGCAGAGAGAGAGGGAGACACAGAATCTGAATCAGTCTCCAGGCTCTGAGCTGTCAGCACAGAGCCCGATGCGGGGCTCGAACTCCTGACTGTGAGATCATGACCTGAGCCAAAGTCAGACGCCCAACCGACTGAGCCACCCAGGCATCCCCCATCACCATTTTTTAGCTCCAGAATATTTTTATTATCTCAAAAGGAAATCCTGTACACATTAAGCAGTGATTCCCCATTTTCCCCTTCCCTGATCCCTGGCAACCGCTAATGTACTTCTTATTGCTATGGATTTGTCTATGCTGGATATTTCATATAAAAGGAGTCCTATAATAGGAGGCTTTTTTTTTTCTTTTCAAATTTTTATTTAAATTCTGGTTAGTTAATATACAGTGCAATATTGGTTTCAGGAGTAGAATTCAGTGATTCATCACTTAAATACAACACCCAGTGCTCAATATGAGGCTTTTTGTGTCTGGCTTCTTTCATTTGCAGAATTTTTCACTTTGCACAATGTTTTCAGGGTTTATCCAAGTTGTAGCATGTATTAGTACTTCATTACTTTTTATGAATACATTCTTTTGAATGACTAAACCATATTTTGTTTATTCATCCATTCATCCATTGATGGATATTTGGGTTGTTTGGACTATTTCAGTATTATGAGTAATGGTGGTATAAACATTTGTTTACAAGGTTTTGTATAGACACCCACAACTGTTTAACATGAAAGAATAGTATAATTATCCAAATACTACCTGTTTTAATAATCAACATCTGCCATATATATATATATTTGTATTTTTGCTAAACCAAGTAAGTTCTAGACATTGTAACACTTCACTGAAAGTGTTTCAGCATGCATTCCCATAAAAATATGAAGACTTTTCCTATGTAACTACTATAGTAATGTCATATCTAAAAAGCTAATAATAATTCTGTTGTATCTCATATTCAGCTTCGTCAACTATTGTGCCACTATCACACCTAAAAAATTCATTTCTCTACAATATCTAATATCCATTTTATATTCAGTTTCCCCAATTGCCCAGTACTCGTGTGCAAGAAATTATTGAGTTCAGTAAATATTAGAAAGAAAGGAGGAGGAATATATGCATAAAAAATGTATGAATTATGTAGTTAGGCTAGGGCAGGCAATAGATGTAGGCCATATTTGAGTTCATGCAGGCCAAAGTGATCAAGCCTCGCATTGGGCTCACTCGTGCGATTTCACTGCACTCTCTCTCAAAATAAATAAACATTAAAAAAAAAAAAGCTTATTACTAGATATTCTGTATCTGTCCTATCTGTATACTTTCACAATTGAATGATTTTTTTCCTATTAGCATTCATATTGTGATTTTCTGTTTTTTTTTTTGTTTAGAAGTTTTTCTAGAATTTCAAGAGATCCCTGAATATTAGGATATACAAACATAATTCAAGAGTAATTAATTTTTATGTTCCTTTAGATATACCTAAGCAACATAACCAAGAAAATGATTGCAGGAGAGCCAGTGATATACCGGCAACTGTGCATGATCTAACCAACAGGTAGAACAAATTTGATTTTCATATTGATTTTTTCCCCCCTTCATTAATTTAGTTTCATCTTCTTCACCTAATTTCCAAGCTTCTGTACTATGGGATCATTTTTAATTTTCTTCTCTTAACTAGAGAATATTTTTCCATGTGGATCCATATTTTCAGGAAAGATTGAAACATTTCTGACACAGAGGCATTTTTATTTTTCCTTCTTTTGTTTATCTAAATGTTGGGATTCATAGGGGATTATCTAATTTTTGAAGAAAAACATGTATGGAAATTATCTAGTGCAAGTTTGGGAATTTTTGCCTTTTTGTGTCTGTGAGCTTCTTTGAAACCACTTGTGACCAATTGACTAAATCCAAATCCAGGAGTTTAAGGGCTTCTGAGATGATCTTGTCTCCTAGTTTTTAGACTGTGTTCTGCAGCGCCCTCTGGTGATGTGGATGAAACTAATTTAACCTGTCACTGGTCTAACCTTTTTCTACTTCAACCTGAGCAAATAGTTTTTTATGTGTATTATATATTGAGGGTTTTATATGCCATTTGATAAACAGAGTTCCATGCTTTAAAAAAAAAGGAAGGGGCACCTGGGTGGCTCAGTCGGTTGAGCATCCAATCTTGATTTCAGCTCAGGTCATGATCCTTAGGGTGGTGGGATTGAGCCCTGTGTTGGGCTCCCTGCTGAGCATGGAACCCGCTTAAGATTCTCTCTCTCCTGGAGAGCCTGAGTAGCTCAGTCGGTTGAATGTCCAACTTTGGCTGAAGTCATGATCTCAAGGTTCATGAATCAAGTGCTGTGTTGGGCTCTGTGCTAACAACTCAGAGCCTGGAGCCTGCTTTGGGTTCTGTGTCTCCCTCTATCTCTCTCTGCCCTTCCCCTCTTGTGCTCTGTCTCTGTCTCTCTCAAAAACAAATAAACATTAAAAAAAAAAAAAAGAAAGAAAAAAGATTCTCTCTCTCCCTTTGTCCCTCTCCCTTGCTTTTTGTCTCTCAAAACAAAAAAAAAAAGGGAAGACTTCTGATTCACTCTAATCCCAAAATTTAACATGTGAAGAAAACTAAACTTTTGTTTATTAGAACATCCTTCAGGAGTGTTCTTAATTTTTTTTATTGCCTGTTTTCTTTATTATCTCATTTTGGCTCTTAAAACAGATGCCAAATTATATAAGCAAAAATTTCTAAATGTATGTAGTCTACCTGGGGAATATATTTAATCTTTATTGACACTAAGCATTATTAAGTGGCAATCAAACACAGACATACTCAACTGGTTTGTTATATTAAAGTTTTTTGTTTTCTGACTACCCTTTGATCTAAATAGGGGTCTTTCAGTCCAGTTTCCCCATATAATTGAGGCACAGTTATGGAAACAAATTACTTAGGATAATTCTAAAAGAAAATTCTAAATTTTAAATGAATTGAAGCTCTCTTCATTCTGTATACTCTAAGTAGGTTAATAGTTGAAACACCATAACAAGAGTCAAAACTTATATGTTAATTGAAGTCTTCTTCATTCTGTATACTTTTAATAAGTTAATAAACCGAAACACCGTAACAAGAGTCAGATTATATGTGAAATAGAGCTATTGGCAGTTTGCTTGGCAGTAATTTCCCGATTCACAGAAGGTCAGGATTTCTTGTGGAAGATTTATTTTTTTATTCTTAGATCTGGATATGATGTTGATTCTTGGAGTACCTTAAGAAAAATAGTGCAATCTATTGTGGAGATTTGACATTGAAGAGCTAGTGAAGTTATTGGGCTTCTCTATTTTACTCCCTAAGCATGCTAGAGGGGAATAGTTGATGCTTCCCAATCTCAATTATGTTTTTGGTTTCTCTTTCCTTGAGAGAGCAAATGAAATATTTGATTAAGGTCACTTGCTGCGACCTTAAGGGGCTAAATAAAGATTGATGGAGTTAGTAGATTGATTCATAGATAGGATTTTATTTATGAACTCCATTGAATTCATTGAACTTCAAGATTCTTTTTTTTTTGGAGAGAGAGCGCACGTGCACTTCATGAGCAGTGGAGGGGCAGAAGGAGAGAGTGGGAATCTTTTTTCTTTTTTAATGTTTTATTTTTATTTTTGAGAGAGAGAGAGAGAGCATGTGTGCACGAGCTGGGGAGAGGCAGAGAGAGAGAGAGAGAGAGAGAGAGAGAGAGAGAGAGACAGAGGATCTGAAGCAGGCTCTATGCTATCAGTGCAGAGGTCAATGTGGGGCTTGAACCCACAAGCTGTGAGATCATGACCTGAGCTGAAGTCAGATGCTTAATTGGCTGAACCACCAAGGTGCTCTGAGAGAGAATCCTAAACATATTCCAGCGGGGCTTGATTCCATGGCCATGAGATCATGACCTGAGCCAAAAGCAAGAGTTGGATACACAACCGATTGAACCACGTATGCATCCCTCAAGATTCTTTCTTGAAGTAGAATTTTGTACTAAGATACACTATCAGAATTCTACAAGAGCCAGACACTTAGCTCCTAAGAATTTAGTTTAGATGGAAATCACTTAGAATAGGAAAAGAGATTGTATTAAATACACTTAAAAAAAAAATGTTTATTTTGAGAGAGAGAGCACGCGAGCAGTGGAATGGCAGAGAGGGAGAGAGAGAGAATCCCCAGTGCAGAGCCTGATGTAGTGCTTGAACCCATGAAACTGTGAGATCATGACCTGAGCCGAGATCAGGAGTTGGATGCTTAACCAGCTGAGCCACCCAGGAACCCCTAAATACACTTTGATTTCCAGATTTATCCTCTTCCATGCTCATCTCTTTAAATTTTATTTATTTTATTTCAATTTTTTTTAGAGAGAGTAAGCGGGGGAGAGGGGCAGAGGGAGAGAGAATCTTAAGCATGCTCCACGCTCAGCATGGAGTCTAACGTGGAGGTTATGACCTGAGCTGAAATCCAGAACTGGATGCTCAACCAGCTGAGCCACCAAGGCTCCCCAAGCTCATCTTTGATACTTAATTTTTTTTTAATGTTTATTTTTGAGAGAGACAGATAGAGCATGAGCAGGGGATAAGCAGAGAGAGAGGGGGAGACACAGAATCTGAAGCAGGCTCCAGGCTCTGAGCTGTCAGCACAGAGCCTGATGCAGGGCTCAAACTCATGAACCCCGAGTTCATGACCTGAGCCGAGGTCAGATGCTTAACTGATTGAGCCACCCAGGTGCTCCTTTAATTTTTTTTAAAAACTGTTATATTTATTTTAGAGAGAGAGTGTGAGTCCGGGAGGGGTAGAGAGAGAGGGAGACACAGAATCTGAAAGAGTTTCTAGGCTCTGAGCTGTCAACACAGAGCCCCATGTGGGGCTTGAACCATGAACTGTGAGATTGTGACCTGACTTGAGGTTGGTCATTTGACTGAGCCACCCAGGTGCCCCTTGGGATACTTAATTGTAATAGAAGGTTTGGGATATTGAAGGGAAGTGTAAGGGGAGGCTTTTGGTGGTGAGGGATAAATGCTTAATAGTATATGAATGATTATTACTGCCTGATAGCAGAACAGAAGAAAGGAGAAGAGTTGAGTCATGTGTAAATAAGCTTATTGCTTAGAATTCTTTACTGTAAAGGTGTTTTGTAATAAAATGTTTCATTAGTAATGTGTAATGTAGGTGGACTGTACTTAAAATAATACCCTCTGTTTTTTACGATTTTATTTTATTTTTCTAAGTAATATCCACACCCCACATGGGTCTTGAACTCACAACCCTGAGAACAAGAGCTGCACACTCCACAGACTGAGCCAGCCAGTCACCCCTAATAATACCCTTTTCTTACGTGAAGTTCAGCTGTTGTTTGTAGTGGCATCTTAGGTCAGTATCAAAGTAGTTAATTGGAAATTCATATGTGGATATGAACAATACAACTATTCCATTAAAAAGTGTGGAAAGAATGTAGTTTTTAGCATAAGTTATTAGCCCCTTCACATGTGGTTGTCACCCACAGGTACCAAAATATCAGTAATGTTCTCCATAAGTCTCATGGTTGTTTTTGATCAGAGTGAGCTGATGGAGGC